>NC_060277.1:22797763-22888263 GCF_021613505.1 Equus quagga
TGGGATTGGCTGTGAGCTGCCCGAGACACGAGCCCTGCCCGTTGTGAATGTGTAGCCACCAGTCTTCAATATATGTTTTGAAGGCCCGGTCTATAGCCTGGACTGAACATCATTAGTGCTTCCCAAACCTTTCCCCAGGACTCATCCCAACACCAATGGGAATAAACTTGTACCCTCTGGGACCTGGGGCCTTCAAGGTCTCACTCTAACCTTGTAATTTTATGATAACTTGATATTCTCTCTAAAATATCCATTTTTTGTCTTCATATAAAATTATTTTCCCAGACCTTCAGCTTGTGCATTGTTTACCAGGTGATGGCTTGTAGTGTCACTGGCACCCCTCTGCATGACCTGGGAAGTCATTCCTGTGCCCTGCTTGAGAATCACAGTGTGAAGATGTTGTCCATAAAATATTACTGCCAACATGAAAATACTGTAGTTGGGAGAGGTAACATTAACTCCCTTTAATATGGAGTCTCTTATCTAATTCCCTTTTTTCACTCAGCAAAGAACAGCCCCCTGACTGAGAACGGGACAGAAGATGAGGGGGTTTGATGATGGAAAGAAAAAAAACCATTCAGAGCCACCTAAAAGGGAAGGTCTGGTCGGTCAGCCTGCTGGTCCAAGATGGTAGCAAATGGGAGTAGACAGGATGGAGACGTTGGACAAGGAGGAAGAAACCAGAGCTTGGATGAAAAAGTCCTTTGCCAAGACTATTCAAGGCAATGGGATGATGGCAGATAAGACTGTGGATAAGTGTAAGGACTTACCATTCATTCCTTTGCCAAACATTTGTTGAGTACTTATTATGGACTAGACCCTGTGCTTAGCGCTAGAAAGCCAGTCCAGTGAGGGTGGACACCCATAGAAGACAGACGCAGTAAGCTTTCTGCCAGGTGGTAGCAGAGGAGTGCCATCCGGCCCAAAGTGAGGAGTGCAGGGAGGCTTGCTGGAGGAGGCGATGCCTGAACTTAGTCTTAAAGGACATGGAGAAGTAGATTATGTATTGCTTAATGGTAGGTCCATTATTTTTTGCCTTTAGATGTGTTTCTTTCTGATTCCCAACCCCCGTTAGGGGCAAGCTCATGCTTTAAATATAGAAGATGCTCAGCAAATGCATCCAAGTGAAAAAAAACCAAAACCAAGCCAAGAAAAATCTGAATCTCTCTCTCTCTCTCTCTCACACACACATTAAAAAGTATATCAGTACATCATTTACTCTTAGTGAGCTGCTCACAGGAGAGGCTGGTAGATAACACCATAAAAGGGCAGAGAGTGAGGTTTCAGGCAGGTCGTTGGCTCCAGTGTCCCCACCGGAATGTAGTTGGAACTATATTTATAGAGCATGAGAATAAAAGAATTGCCAGGAAAGAGGCTTGTAACGACTCCTCTCTGCCTCTCTTCCTAACAAGTGGTGGGGGTTTTCTCCCATTTACGAGCCCATTGCATTTTTCCTCTCCTCCCCTCTACTCAACTATTTTGCTTGAAGTGTCGTGAGCAGGTGCAACATGTAAACTCATGAAGGGAGGCATACACTAGCAGTTGTGAGGTGTTCTGGTCGTTTTGTTTTGGAATTTTCTTCCCTTTGGTTAATTATCAAGTGCTTGCTATGTAAGAATCAATGAGTAGCTAATTGGAAGCAAGAGAGAATGAAATGGGTATTATTCAGATAGTGTTTTTCATGAAAAGCGTACATGTAATACTGTGGGGAAATATTACTAAATAGCAAGAGATTTTATCTTTTTTTTTTTTTTTTTGGTGTATGTTTACAAAAGGATTTATTTAAAGCCACTCATAAACTAAATCCAGGGATGTGAATCCTTTCATTTTTAGACTCCTCCCAAGGGGTGAGTGCAGGAAGACACCAGGAGGGAGGCGGAGCCTCTGGAGATCTTTCTGGAACCCAAACCACCCTAACTGGAGCCAGAAGGTCTGTCAATTCCCAGAGAGCAGCAAGGAAATGGTAAGTAAATGGCAGCAGTTGCCTAGAGAATTAGGGAATGAATAACAATGCTTTCTGGTAAATTAACCATATTACATTGTGCACAGCAAAGTGATGGAAGAACCCAGTTAAAAATTGAATAATAATTTTCCCACATCATTTATGTAAAATGCATAATTTTCCTACTTCAGTGGACTTTGGTTTGATTTAAAATATGAACCGCTCTAGTACTGTTCACCAAAGCATAATTTGTGAGATAATTGGGAAGGGGAGGAGAAATCAGGCTGTAATCAGCACAATCCTGTGTGAGCCACTTCACCTCCCTCCCGTCCCCTGCAAATTTCGGAAATTGTTTGTCGATAGGTTGAAGGTCTCTATGTGAAAGTGTGAGGCATCAATCATTGTCGTTGCTATCACTAAACCATGACCTCACCGTGTGCGAGAGGGGAAAGCAAGGCTTCCCTCTAGTCAGTATTTTTCTGCTCTAATTCAAATAAGTACTTGTTTTTGAATAGTAGGGAAAATGGAAATGTTGCCATGCTTAAAACAGCAAGCCGAGAACAAAAGAAACGTGCACGCAGCGGAAGGAGACCTTGGAAGATGCGTAGATAGAACAAAAAACTGCGCTTGGCCAGGATTCTGTTTCAGAATCAAATGCAAAATGAAGAACGTTGTTCCAACTATAACGATTTTGCCACCTACGATCTCTGAAATGAAAAGTCGTCATGGAATCCACGTTGACATTCAAAAGCTGTGCTCTTGCGGTGAGTGATGGTGTTTGTCCGTGACTGATGTAGGCTTCAGAACCAGAGCTGTCGGCGGTGGGGTGGAATTCCACAGGTGAACCAGCCACCCTTCACTTCGACGCTGCCCTCCCGGGTCAGTCACTGTTGCTTTTCCTCGCTCTCCTCCTTCCCCCATCCTTCACCCCTGCTCCCCACCCCCACGAGAACTATAGAGTTTTCATTAGATATTCAGTCATTCTCTTCATCCTCGTCTCTCCACAAAGGGCCATTATTTACTTACTAAGTTTAGCCCTTAGATTTTTGACCTTTCAGGGCAAATCTGTGGCTGATTCTGTCTGCTTCTCTTTGTTGTCCTAATCCTGCCTCCTCTGTAACCCTGCTGGCCCCACGAGGCTGAACCTTGAACCCCATAAATCTCCATACTTCTCTCTCGGGTGCCCATTTTGGTTGGCCAAAGGGGCCTTCCCAAGTCTTAATACTCTTCCCCACTCTTTCCTTCTCTCCCTCCTACCCCTGCCACTAGCCTAAGATTTATCTGACACTAGGTTTTTCCCTATGCCTCCTGCCACTAGCTAGAAATTGCCTTTTTGCAAATTGGAAAAAGCTATCCTACCTCAAGACACTTTGCTGCCATCAGCCAGAAAATTATTGTAATAGATATGCCAAGAGATGATGTGAATGGTGCCCCCTAGAATTGTGCAGTACACAACTGGCACCGCGGTATGAGACAACGCTGTAGTTGGAAACCACCTGAGTTACCTTGGAAGTCTGTAAAACTCAGAGCCACGGTAGGTCAGTCTTGCCTTTTTATGACAGTTTGCAATTTCAAAATCTAAACCTTTCAGCCTTGATCACAAATTGCTGAGGGGCAGTTTCTGGAAGAGACAAAGAGCCCCCAGGCAGCAGTACTTATAAGAGTAAAGGGCTCTTTAGTCAGCCCTAGATTTGGCCTGCTGGCTGAGCAGATGCAGCCCAAACCACACTGGGTAGAATAGTAGGGGAAATGGAAATGTAGCAGAGCACCATTAGAATCTCGTAAGTCTGAGTGTTGGGGGTACCGGGGAGCAGGGTACTTGTATTAGGTCAACCATGACCCCTCCTCGGCCTTGGCTGCTTCGTTTCTTGTTGCTTGCCCCATCTGTTCCCCTCCCCCCACCCCCTTCACATTCCGCACAACCTGCACGTTCTGGTGATCTTTTGCTGCAAAACAAGCCACCCCAAAATTTATTAGCGGAAACAGAAACAGACGTTTATTTTGCTCACAAGTCTGCGATTTGGGCATGGCTCCCAGGGGCCTCTCTGCTCCCCACGGTGTCACCAGGGCAACTCAGATGTGGCTGGAGGAGCCGCTTTCACCATGGGGGCTCACATGGCTGGTCAGTAGATGCTGGCTGCTGCCCAGGAGCTCAGCTGGGGCTTGGGTTCCTCTGCACCTGGGCTCCCAGGTGGCCATGTGGGCTTGCTCACATGGCAGAGCCCATGTCAAGCCACCAAGTGAACAACCCCAGCTGACTCTTCACGGAGCAGAGGAAAGCTGCCCCTACCAAGCCCTGCCCACTTTTCAAATTTCTGAGTGAAATAAATGTCTATGGTTTTAAGCCACTAAGTTTGGGATGGTTCATTTTGCAGCCATGGATCACCAGAATGTATAGGCTGGGCTGAATGTGGTGTGAATCCGTTCCCACATTTCTCTAGGATGCCTCCTGATGCTGCAGAGTTGAGGAAGCTAAAAACTACATTTCCCAGACTCCCTTCCCATTAGGATCATGAGGATCAATTACGCTATTACCAATTAGACTTATTTGCACAAAGTTCAGAAGGCAGAAGTGAGGTGGAAGCCAGTTTCTTACAGCTTTTGACTGTTTTCTGCTGGAAAGCAAGATCATGGAGCCACTGATGCCCAGTCTCCAGCTTCATGAGTGTCAAGAGTCTGTTGTGGAGGTGGCAGTGGCTAGACACCACCTCCCAACAAGCAGGCAGACACGGTGGCGGCAGCAGTGGCATGCTCTTCTAGGCTTTCTGACCTCTTTCTGACCATTGTATTGCAGCCACGGTGTTCTTAAGGGCAACAGTTCCCGTGGCAGCTTCTCAAGTCCCACCTTCCTGATTGTGGCAGAGGTGGCAGCTCTCCTGGCTGATTGATTCTGCCGCATTCTGAGAGTCATCCCCGGAGGACCAGCGTAAAGCCCTCTCTCCCAGCTCTTCCACCAAGTCTGTAATTCCCCATATTAAACCTTTTTTTGCCTGAAAAACCTAGTATGGTTTCTGTTTCCTACATTGAACCTTGCAGCTGATACTCGATGATCCCCTAAGTTCTGTCCCTTCTCAGCCATCCTTTTGTTCTTGCTTGTTGTTTCTCGTTTAATCATTCCTTTAACAAATATTTATGGAGGATCTACTATGTGCTAGGCACCATGCTGGACCCTGGAGAAAAATCTATTAACTAAACAGACACGGCCCCACCCTCATGGAAGGAGCCAGAACAAAGACCAAGAGACAGCCAACTACAGCCCTAGGACCAAATCAACCCCCTGCTTGTTTTTGTATAACAGTTTTCTTAGAACACAGCCGCACCCATTCACTTACGTGTTGTCTTTGGCTGGTTTTTCCCCACCATGGCATAGTTGAGTAGTTGCAAGAGAGACAGTATGACCCACAGAGCTGAAAATACTTACTATCTGGCCTTTTATAGAAAAGTTTGCCAACTCCTGAATTAGACAAATAAAACTCCAAGTGACGCTCCTGTTGTCCCCCACATTCAATCGAGGGCTCTCTCTGTCCATTCTGCACACTCCACCTGCCAAGCTCCAAGCTCGGTTCTGAGCCCTTCATGAGAATCATCTCACTTAATTTTCACAAGCTTGGGACATCTTCTTACTACCTCTGTTTTACAGAGAAGGAAACTGAGATTTAGAGAGACTTGGGCTTGAGTGACTGGGTAGATGGTGATAGCATTAACAGAGATAAAATAGGTCTGTCCCCTTCCAGAGGAGACCAGAAAAGAAGCAGGAGATGACGGATTTGGTGTGGACTTGTGGCGCATGAGGCACCTGCAGACGTCCGTGAGAGGCTGTCCTGGCTGATTTCCTGCTTGGTGTGGTGGAAAAGCGTGGATTTCAAGTCTGGACCAATTTTAGGTTCAAATCCCAATTCTCCCACTTCACCAGTGGTGTGAGTTTGGGTACGTTACTTCACGTCTCCAAGCCTCTTAGCTTCAGTTTCCTCAGAAGTAAAATGGGCTCATGTGAAGACAAAATAAAGTGATATTCATACGGCATGCAGCATAGTGCTTGGTACACGGTTGTCGTTTGATCCGTGTGGGCAACCTCCCCTTCGTCTTCAGTCTGTTGCTCACAGGTTGGACAATAATCTAAAAGCACAGCTTTGACTGTGTTGTTCTCCTTCTCAAAAAATGTGATGGTTCCCACTGAGCCCCACACATTTGGAGGCCTGCCCAGCCCCCACCTCTTCTTTAAATTCCCCCCAACACCACGCCCTCTGCTGAAGGTCACATTCTTACCACGTGACCCTCCCCTCAACCAGAACAGGTGAATGATACCAGGGGCAGACACCTGACCAGGAGGAACCAATCCATTGACCAGCCCCTAGCTAATATTGTCTCCTTCAGGTTGGAACGAAGAATCGAGAGGCTGTAGTGATGGACACTTGGCCTACAGGTTAATCTGAGTCAGGGCCAGAGTTGGCCCCATGGGGGAGCTGATGACACCGTCTGCATGGAAGGAACCAGGACAAAGGGGGAACAGTAGCTGGAGATCATGGGCCACGAGGGAAAGGGTGACTGGTAACAGCTGCTGTCCGTGCTCCTGTATCTGGAGGTCCAGCTGTATTTCCTGAGTGCCATTTCTGTGAGATTGCACGAACCCTTGCAGAAGACCATCTCATCACTTAAGCTAATTCAAGAGTGTTTAGGCCACTGCAGTCCAGCTCAGCTGTTTTGCCAGCCTCATCTCTCCATCTCTCCCATAACCCCACCCTAGATCCTGGCTACACTGGATTGCCTACAACTCCTCAAGCATGCTCTGCACTGCTCCAGTTGTTTCCCCTGGCCTGGAATGTTCTTTTGCCCTCTTTCCTCTTAACAGCCTCTCCATCCTTTGAGGCCCAGCTCAAACATCTGCTCCCTCCTGAAACCTTCTCTGATCCCACGGTCACAGCGATAGCTCTCTCCTGAGAGGTCCCCACACTTGGCTTCTTGTCTCTCCACAGCATTCGCCACCTACTCTTCCCTGAGTTTTCCTCTTTGTCTCTCTGCTCACTGAGGGTAGGAACTTGGCACACATTAGGCTCTCGGATATTATACTGATTTTAATCCAAGAGTTGGAATCCTAAAATACAATCTGAGTTTCTTCAACACAGAATATCATGCCAATATAAGGCGTTGTTCATTAAAATGGAAATGCATTTAGAGAATGCTTCAGATTAAAGGGATGAAGATCAAAGGGCACATTTTTGGCCAAGAGTTCTGAGTCTTAGAGACCCAAATAAATTGTAGACATTTATTTCCTGAATTGATTGGAACCATAACACTGGATTTGGTGCTGTAATATAAAACTTTCTGAAACTTTTAGCCTGGCGGAGAGTCTGTTGTCTCTTTACTGTGTTAGGATTGTTCTTGTCTAAAGTCAAAGCGCCCGCGCCTATTGCTGAAACTGGCTGGTAAACTGGAAGGCCTGACTTACAAGAAGCTTCCATTGCTGCCCAGGAACCTGAAGAGCGCTGGCCTTTGTCGGAGTTACAAGCATGCCTGGCCTCAAATGTTTCAGGAGAAGATGTGTCTGTATTGCATGCGGACATGTGTCCACTCAAGTTCAAGATCCTGTGGATCCATGTCGAGAACAGAAAGCAGCTGCATGTGCAGATAGCTGCATTTGCAAACGTGTGAGAATTCCCTGATCAGGATCTTGACTACAGTGGGCCCGCCAGCTCCTCCTGGGCCCTCCGCCTGGGGCTCAGCCCTGGGCTTGCTGGCCCTGCTACATGCCCGGCCTGATGCTCCCCCAAGCCTGAGTGCCCCAGGCTCTCTCTGGACCAGGGGGCTGGCTTTTGGGTTCTAGGTCATGGGGTGAGCCAACCCCTTGCCCCTGAGCCCAGGGAGGGAGGGAGGCTCCCAAATCCTGAAGTAGAGTTCACCATCTCACACTGACCTCTGACCCTTCCCAAGCTTCCTGAACAAACCCCAACTAGGGCAAGCTAAAACCACAGTTCCCAAACCTGCCTGTGCATTCCCAAAAGGAGAATCTTTAAAAATGCAGGTTTCTTGGCCCTTCCCCAGACTTGCTGAATCAGGCTTTCTTTGGCAGGAGGCCCAGGAATTTGTCGTGGAGCGTGTGTGCGCTTTTCTGCTCTCACCTTCCTCCCACTGGAAACGTGTAGCTGCAGAACAAGCGCATGACACTCTTCTTTGGGTTCCTTTTAAACCTACTTGCCTCAGTCCATGGAAATCTCCCACCCTCAACTCTGGTCTGGGCAGCCCTGGCAATCCCGTCACAGCCTGCCTCTGCTGGCAAGGAGGGACACCAAAGAGGCTGGTGACTGGAGCACCCCAGGGCACAGCTGTGGGTGTTTCCCCATGGTGGGGCGGCAGGGCAGTCTTGGCCATGGGGCCTTCAGCTTTTAGAGAAGCCACAGGCCAGGCCAGGTAGGCTTGGCCTGACTCAACCCCTGAAAAAGCAAGTCCTTCTGTGACAGGGACTAGTGACCCGTGGTTAGTCTCCCAGGAGCAGCCCAGAAATCGGACTGGGGTTTGGGGAACAGGATGACAGGGCTCCCATCATACCAGGACGAGATGCCCAGCTCACATCTCTTCTACCACTTGATCTGGGGCTGCAAGGCAGAGAGCTTCAGCCAGGACCTCAACCCTAGCACTTCAAGGAGGTGCCGCCCTTTTGTATTTAATGAACCTGACCTCCAGCATAAAGTGCCAGAAGATCAAAACTTATAAGGCACAAGGCATTGTTTTTCTGGGCAAACCCCTGGTTTTAGAGATGCAACTGGTCAAACAATATATTGAAAACTCTCTTTGGCTTTATTCCTGCCCCCTACCTTGTCCTTTTCATAATGGGAATGTCTCCACGAGAAATGGCCTCCAATGTCCTATCCCTGGGCTGGCCACATTGAAGGGACGCCCTGCCTCACTGCTATGCCCTCTTTTGATAAATGTAACTATCTCAAGTACCTCCCCTTACCCGTCAGAGATTCAAATATGCTCCCGCAGAGGATGGGACCACGGTTGGATAGAGAAGCGCTGCTGTGGAGAGAGGATGCTAGCATCCACAGGGACTTTCTCCAGAAGCTGAATGACTCTAGAGCTTCATGCCCCTTGGGCTTTTTTCAAACTGAAAGACCCTCGCATAAAGTGGTCCTCCCCATCCGGCTCACAGGGGCATCCTGCAGTTTGTCTTCGGCCCTGGCTGGTCAGCTCATCAGCTCTTACCTGGCTGGCTGCCTCCTGGCGAGCTCACTGCTGGCTCAGGCAGTTGAGACAACAGGGGCTGAAATTTTAGTTAAATGCAGACTCCTGGACTTTTCTGATCCTGGGGCGAGACCCAGAAGTCTACATTTTTAAATACATAAAATTTTTCTTTTTGATGGCACGTGTCCACAATTCGTATGTTGAAGCCCTAGCCCCCACCAGGTACCTCAGAATGTGACTGTAATGTGTCAAAACCTAATGTGTGTTAAAATGTGTCTAAACCCATAAATATAGACTATGGGCAAAATAACTTAAAAAAATGTTTTAAACAGTTTTATTGAGACATAATTCACATACCATACAATTCGCTCATTTGAAGTATCCAATTTAATGGCTTTTTGTATATTCATAGAGTTGTACAACCATCACCACAATTGATTTTAGAAACGTTTTCGTTACCCCAAAAGAAGCTCCACACTCGTTGGGTATCAGCCCCCACCCGATTCCCTTCCCACCCCCTCAGCCCTAGACAGCCACTAATCTATTTCTGTCTCTATAGATTAGCCTATTCTAAACATTTCATTTAAATGGAATCATACAATACGTGGTCATTGTGACTGGCCATTCTTTCATTTAGCAGAATGTTTCCAAGGTTCATCCATGTTGTAGCATTTATTGGTACTTTTTTTATTGCCGAATAATATCCCATTGTATGGATAGACCACATTTTACTTATCCATTCATCAGGTGATGGACATTTGTGGTGTTTCTACTTTTTGCCTATTGTCAAGAATGCTGCTATGAACACTGTACAACTTTTTGTGTAGACATATGTTTTAAATTCTCTTGGGTATACACCTATCAGTGGAATTACTGGATGATGTGGTAACTCTATCTTTAACCATTTGAAAATACTAAAGTTTTACTCAAATTATTGTTATTCAGACTAAATAATTGAGGAGAGATATTCCATCTTAATGGATCAGAAAACAATACTGTTAAGATGTCAATTCTCTCTACATTGATCTGCAGAGTCAATCCTATCCCCATCAAAATCCCAGCAGAAATGTTTATGGAAATTGACAAGAAGATTCTAAAATTTATAAGGAAATAGAATGGAATCGCAAAAACCATTTTGACAAGAATAGCAAAGTTGGAGGACTTCTCCTGCCAGATTTGAAGACTTACTATAAAACTGTGAAACACAGTATGATCAGAGCAAGGGTTCCCAAATAGACCAACGGAACAGAATAGAGACTCCAGAAAGAGACCCACCCACACGTGCAGAGTTATTTGATTTGCAACAAAGGCACCACTGAAATCTAATAGGAAAAGGATGGTCTTTTCAAGATAATGTCACCAAATCATGTGCATATCCATGTGGAAAATAATGAACTTTCACACACCATACACAAAAATTAATTTGAGGGAGGATTATTTTCCTAAATATGAAAGGTAAACAATAGGTCTCTAAAAATAGTGGAATATCTTCATGACCTTGGAGTTGACAGAGATTTCTTTAAACAATTTCAACTGTCAATGTAGAACATGATAAATTGGACCTTATTAAAAATAAGAACTTATGTTCATCAAAAGTAGCATTAAGCAAGTGAATAGGCGGGTCACAGACTTGGAGAAGATATCTGCAATACATATTTCCAACAAAGTACTCATACCCAGAATATATAAAGAACTACAAATCTCTAAGAAAAAGACAATTCGTTTAAAAACAGGCAAAAGACTTGAACAGGTCCTTCACAACAGAGGATGGCCAATAAGCATAGGAAAAGATAGTCAACAACATTACCCAGCAAGGACCTGCAAATGAAAATCACACTAGGATAGCACTGAACAGCTAGCAGCGAAAGGACTGACATACAATGTTGGGTGTGGACGTGGAGCGACCACAGGTCGTCCATTGCTGGGGGGAGTAGGAATTTGGTCCACCACTTTGGAAAACTGGCGGTGAAGTTAAGTGTATGCTTACCACCCTAGGTCCCAGCAATTCCACTCCTGGGTATATATCCAAGACAAATTAGTGCACACGCCACCAAAAAGACTCGCACATGAATATCCACAGCAGCTTTATGCCAAAAACTGGAAACAATCCAGATGTTCACCGACAGAAGAATGGACCAGTGAACGGTGGATAAATTCCTACGGAGAAATATGCTACACAGCAACAAAAAAGAACAAAGTATTGATACACGCCATAACACGGATAAAATCTCAAAATTCGAATGTTGCATGAAAGAAAACAGACACAACACAGTACATTCTGTATGATTCCATTTATATGAAGTTCAAAAACAAACAGAACTAACCAATGGTGATAGATGTTAGCCTAGTGACTCTCTTGGGGTTGAAGGATATTAACTGGGAGAGGGTGTTGAGGAACCTTCTGGAGTGAAGGAAATGTTCTACATCTTGATCAAGTTGGTGGTTACATTAGTGTAAATGTAAATAAAAATCCACTGAGGGGCTGGCCTGGTGGCGCAGCAGTTAAGTGCGCACATTCCACTTCTCGGCAGCCCAGGGTTCGCTGGTTCAGATCCCGGGTGCAGACATGGCACTGCTTGGCAAAGCCAGGCTGTGGTAGGCATCCCATATATAAAGTAGAGGAAGATGGGTATGGATGTTAGCTCAGGGCCAGCCTTCCTCAGCAAAAAGAGGAGGATTGGCAGCAGTTAGCTCAGGGCTAATCTTCTTCAAAAAGAAAAAAAATCCACTGAGCTGCACACTTAAGACTGGTGCACATTACTGAATGTAAGTTATTCCTCAATAAAAATATCAAATAATTGAGAAAGACTACTCATATTAAAAGAGACTTTATAAGGACTTAAATTTAAGTCTACTCTCTCTTTGGGGGGCAGGGGGAAGTTTTAATGTCTCTGAGACTCAGTTTTTCATCTGTAAATAGAGATAATACCTACCTCATGTATATTAATTTGATAATGAGGTAATATATATGAAATACGTCATTTAACTGCTCTCTTCCTCAGTTTTCCCATCTGTATAACGGGTATAAAAGTAGCAACTATAGCAACTACCTCATATCAGAAGGTAATTCTGTCTGAGCTAATTCACATAAAGCACTAAGCACAGTGTCTCACACAGGAAGCTCTCAATAGATGCTGATAGTAGATGTTGTCCACATTAAGAATATGAACTAGATTGACTTCAAGGCCCCACTCAGCTGCTGTAGAAGTCTATAAATAAATGAAAGCCAAGAAGATTTGGTGCATGGCCTGTGACTCCTGTGACAGAGCTGAGATGGAAAACCAGGTCCACTGACTCCCCGCCCCGAGGTCTTCCCACCCCCCCATGGGGCCTGAATCCAGGGGAGGAATCCAGGGAAGTATTAATTCTGCATTGATTTGTATGTGCCTGGCCCTCTGGGTCTGTCTGCCAATAGGGTTTCTGTGGCCGCGAAGCATAAGGTGGCCTTGAACACGAGGAGGAGAGAGACTTCCATCTCCTTTTCTTCCCCTATGGGTGGGGCGCTTAGATGACTACGCCTCCTAAATTAACCCCTGATGTGCCATGTTCTGCTCTAACCGGTTTCCACGTAGTAAGGCTGTTAGCCCCTATAGTTGAGAGAACTGGAAAACAGGTGGCTAAGGGACTTGCCCAAGGTCACACAGCCAATAAGTCGGGGATGCCAGGAACTGGGTGCCGACTGCCCAGTGCCAGAATCCACTTCTACTTTTCTGCACTGTGCCACCTTCTCTGGCGCGGCCCAGTTTCGATGGGACACCCTCGGTCAGAAATCACCCCTTGAAGCTTTGTGCCTCCTCTCTCCTCCACTTCATCTTTCTTAGGATTGAAGGAGTCTCTTCAGCATTAGTGTTCCAGGTCTTCACCAGAGCAGAGTTCATGGCCCCCAGTGCCACCCAGCCTCCTCTGTGGCCCCACCCAGTTCCAAACCTGCAAGGCGCCTCTTGTGCGCTGGCACTTGGGGATGCTCCAGGTCTAACCCTGATGTGCCACTTCATGTTTTCGAAGATGACACTCCCTTCCTCCAACACCCACCCTACCACCCCCTCGGCATCCCCTTCACCCTTCCAAACTCAACATCCACCTTTTTTTGGAGAGCAACGATTTGTAACATCTTGGGCAGCCTAGCCGTTGCCATAAGCAAGTCTTTCAGAGCTATGTGGTTTGCGGCTGAGGTGTGTGAAAAGCCCTCAACGCTGTAGACTCCAGGGTCCCCACGTGTTCACAAATGTCAACCTGTGCAATCCTGCTGAGTCAAAGGCAGAGCTGAAAATGCGGATTCTGCAGCAAATCTGGGGGCTGATCTGGATTTCAGTGTAAAAAGCCCCTAAAAATGTTTGGTTCAGTGAGTTCTTTGGGGGAGCCTTTGTCCCAAACCAGAATTCTAACGTAGAACCGTGTAACCATGTGTCAGAGAATAAAACTGTCACCCACACTCCCCGTTTGTCTTTCTAATTCTTTGGTTTCTCTGAAGCCATCATCCTATCCTCCAGACAGGTGACTCTTTGGGGTCAGAGGGTGGTGCCTTCAGCGTGACAGGTTTCCTGCACCAAGAAAACCTCACCATATTAGAAGCTGTGCTGAGCTAGGATTCGGGGAGATGCCGTGTGCAAGTGTCTGACATCTCTCTCTCCCTCTGCAGACCCTCATTTTGTCATCTGTTCTGCTCCTAAGGTCTCCAGCTGATAGAATTTGCAGCCCCGGAAAGGGAGCAAGCGGCTGTTAAAGCACACCAGCTAGCTGCCTGTCACACGGGAAACTGGGCTTTTTCCAGACCCGAATTTATGCCTATCCTGCACAAACTTTATACGGAGCCATGCGCTCTTAAAAGTGATTTACTCACGAGGTGTCAGATGGCAGGAGGCAGACCTTCAGGAGACTTGTGCTAACCCCGCTGGCGTCACATAACGACAGCACCCGAGGGTCAGAGCAGGTCTCTGAAGGGCCTGGAATCACAAAGGTCCAGGGGAAGCCCCTCCCGGGCTGAGGTGGCAGCCGTGTTTCCTGGTTGGCTTTCAAGCCTGACAGGCGTAAGATAGAAGAGGCCACAGGAGTATCTCCCACTGCTTTTGTGGATGGCAGAAAACCCATGTGCAGTAGCCTTCTTTTTTTACCAATACACACCCAAAAAGAGTCTGTACATATTGAAAGGAAAAAAGAAAAAGAAAAAATGAAGGGAAAAAAGTATTTATATATTTAAAATATATATATTTAAATTTGGAAGACAATGCATTTTTTAAATATTTGTAGAAGGGACCAAATTTGCCTCCGCTCTTGAGCGAATAATGGAGAGAGGAGTGGAGCCTAGACCTTAGGGCTCTTCCGGGGACACGCAGTGTGGACCAGGAGTGGAGCTACCTGATGGGGCCAAGGCCGAGCTGTGGTGGGAAAGGACTTGCTTCTTGCACCAGGACAAGTGGCCTTGTGCACTGAGACCAAGTGTGGGCCTCCATGTCAAGCCTATTTGTACCAACACCTAACTCCCAGAAGGTAGAAAAGAACACCTTGATGTTCACCCTAAGTCTTTGTTCTGTTCAGTAGGCAAACCTAGCTGCCAGGCTTTGCCCTCCACCGTGGGCTATGGAAAAGTATTTTGGGACTCTGATATCCCACACTTATGACACATAGATCCAAAGAGAATATATGATCTAGCTTCCTTGTTTTGACAACCTCAAACAAAATGAGTGATGGGTACTCTCTCGCTGCTATTTCAGTTTAAGATTGAGGCTATCCCAGGCGTCTAAATTGCTCTGTGTATCAGTCAGGGAAATTAACACCAGTTGCAGTAACAAAAGTCTCAGAAGTTGCAGAGGCTTAATACAATTTAGTCACACTCTAGTCTCATGTGGGTTGAGCATCTCTCCTCTGAGCTGTGGCTCAGGCTCTTTTCGTCTGGTGGCACCACCATCCCTTAGAGCTTCTGTGAAGCCCTCTACTGGATCCCCTGCCTTCATCTGGCCATCAGTGAGGGACAGTGAACTGACAGTCTAATGGGACATTTTAGAGGCTGGATCTGGAAGTGTCATTTATTACTTCTTCTCACATTTCATCAACCGGAACATGTTGCACATTTCATCTAGAAGCAAGGAGTCTGGGGAATGTCTCCTCATGTGCTTGAAAGAAATTGAATTGGTGAGAGTCTAGCTGTCACAGCCACATCTAGGAATGGTGGTGAACCTGAACTAGGAGTTTAGGGCCTAATAGTACCCATGTCCTACCTAGAAGGAACATTTAATAATCCCATTCCATCCTGATATACATTTATGTCACCTACATAGTTTGATTTCTAGACTGTTAGAAAGCTCTCCTGCTCCAAAATACCTTCTCTAGCCTGACTATTCTGGAACTTTACCATTAGAGGAACATCCCATTGGGTTCAACACTGTCTTGATCTTTTCTTTCTCTGTTAAAATGGGTCCCAGTTATCAACTTATTGCCTCCAAACTCATCCTTCATTGCCTGTTCTTCAAAAATGGACCTGTACCCTTTAAATATTTTGCCTTTGCAGCTGGCACGATGTTACGCTTTGTCAACAGAGGATGCTGGAGAGACACTGCAGGAGAAGGGTTTTTTTGTCCTGGTTCCCTTATGCTTGCTCGGCAGCCTCCTGTGGCTGACCAGGCTCTGAAGCACTGGCAGCTTCTCCAGTGCCCAGCTCCTCTAGTGCATAGTGACCAGCAGATTCCCTGGCACTTCCCTACCTCAGGTGGTTTTGCAGCAGAGTATTTCTGGTGAGACATGTCCCTGTGATCAACTTTCCCTGACACCCTAGAGGTCAGCTTTCCAGCAAGTTCCACCAGTACAGCACCTTCTCTGCCATCCAGTGAGCCACAGCTGTGCCCTCTTCAACAAGGTCTGGATCTGAACCCAGGAGGCCTCTTCCTCCATTACTTTCTCAGCTCTAAGCGTAGCTGTGGCTCCTCATCTGCCATTCCTATATTCTTCAGAGCTCTCTTGACTTCTTACTAACTCTGTGTTACTTTAATCCCCTGTTACCAGTTAATAGTTCTTTATATTGTATTTTCCCTATCTATATTACCACGTAGTTTCTCTCTCTTGACTGGATCCAGAGTGATATGGAATGCAAATGCCCTTGGGGTAAAATTCATCAGAAGTCAATGACGTTTTGGTGTGAAATAGTTTGTTTTGTTTCCCTGGCAGCTAGAGAGCAGTAAGTGCCTTGGAGCTGAGAGATGGGACAGTACGAAGAAATACTCAGCAAGGGATGACGGAAAAGTCCTAATGACAAATTTTGCCTATTTCACAGTTTTGCCATGGGCTGACTATAGCTGTTAAGTGTTAATCTTTATTTCAGAGCAAAGCGTCTTTCATTCCCCAGGGTCAGCTTAACAGCACCAGAATAGAAGGAAAGCACTGGTTTTTCTGGTGAAGCAGCAACTATTGTACTTTGATAAGCTCAGTACATTCCTCCCTTTGTTATTTTGTTTCTTAATCACACATAAAAGTGTGTTGCCATATAAAACATGAAGAGAACAGCTCTGGACGTTTTATTTCATTGAACGGAGCTGGGCTGCTCCCCGGGTGTGCATTAGCTCCTTCAGACAGGACGTTATCACCTTCAGGCTGCAATGAAAATGAGAATCAAAACCACGAGGATTGTCAGACGATGAAATGGCTCAGTTAAGGAGAGGCTGCTGTTGCCTTTCTCTGGGGGTTGTTAAAATAGGATGGCAGCTGTGTCTTTAGGATGGTGTAAGTGTGGTCTTGATTAAAAACTAGAGTAAGGGGGCTGGCCTGGTGGCATAGTGGTTAAGTTCGATGCGCTCTGTTTCGGCGGCCTGGGTTCAAGGGTTCAGATCCCGGGCACAGACCACCCCACTCATCAAGCCATGCTGTGGTGGCAACCCACATACAAAATTGAGGAAGAGGGACACAGATGTTAGCTCAGGGCCAATCTTCCTCACCACTGCCCCCCCCCCCAAAAAAAATTGGAGTAGGAAGAAGACAACAAAGGTCCCTTCCAACTTAAAAATAATTTTTTTTTATCAAAGTAATGTATCTACACAATTTAGAAAACAAATGGTACAGAGAACTTATTTAGAAAGTCAACTGTCTTCGTTCTTACCCTCCTTCTCCCACAGTCCACTGATCCTGATCCCCAGGTCTCTTCATGTTGTGTGGTATACCTTTTTCATATTCCTTCTTCAGCATTTTAATGGGTCCTTGGGAGACAGCAAAGAGAAACCCATGTGCCCAGTCCACCATCTTGAAAAATAAGCCTTCCTCTCAACGTTGACTCATTTTTTTCTTAGGCAAGAACATAAGAAACAGAACACAGTGTTCTGAAAATTCTCTGCTTACTAAATCAAAATGTATATATATGCATGTCATTTAAACCTGTCATGGAAACACACTGCATCCATCTAGTCTAGTCTTTTGACCTTCTAGATATTTCTCTATCCTTTTGGCCGCTTCGGTTCAGAACCCAGCCTTCTTGTCCTCATCCATCTGGTGCTCTTTGGACGTTACCTTGAACATCTACATTTTAATGAATACTTTTGATATAGACCAACCGTTACAATAGCAGATTGTAACATTATCACCAGAATAAAAACAGTAATGTTGCCAATAGTGTATTGGCTACAGTCCCACAGTGCTATGCCCTGCAAAGAGAGATGAAACAGCACAGCAGCTAGAAGGAAAGTGGCGGAGGTGTGGGGTCCTCACACCGTGTCCTTCCACTCTCCGAGGAGGGTTATCCCATCTCACCATCGCCTGCTCCTCAGATGGGGCTTCTGTGTATCCCCCCACCTTGTGCCCTTTCTGACAGAAAAATGGAGGGCTGGGCGGTGCACAAAGAGAGAATTTAGGCTAAAGTGATCTTTACCCAACCGACTGCTAGTTAATCCATCTCTGCTTCACTTTATCCCGATTTCACTTTTCCTCAACTCCTCCAACACCACAGAAAGCCCTCCCCGACAGGCTCAGAAAAGCTAAAGCCATGTTTTAATTTGTCAGCAGCATCACACTCAAGTGCCTATAATCTCATGGCCACTAGTCCATCATCTTTGTTTATTAACAACTGTTTTAAAAACAGCTAAGTAAACAACACTCATAGAAAGCAACTTTATCTGGGCTGGTTTTAGTGACAGAGAAAGGGCTGGGACATCTACTTTGCAGAAAAATGCCATCGAAGCTCCTTAGCACATAATACATTTTAGCAATCAGAGCCAAAATCCAAAAGCATAATAAAGAAAGGTAAGTAAAAATGCTTATAATCGTCCTATTTTAAATGCCTTATTTCCTGCCAATCTTATATCCATTTCAGGAGAAGCGAAAGTTGCCCACTCTGCCAGTGCCTTTGTCAGCTGCCAGCTGTTACTTCCCTGGAAAAGGGGTCAGAAGGCTGCTAGTAGCTAATAGCCAGCCAGCAGCTCCGAGTAAGAACCGTCCCTCATGGGCTTTAGCTGCTGGCTGATTGTCAGCCGAGAGCTACAAGTTCTGGTTTGATAAAAGCCAGCTATAGATTTCAAACCTGCTTTTTTTTCTTTTTCCATTTGTGCTCTGAAATTGTCGCACACTCCAAATGGAACTCGGTGAGCACACGGGCCTTTATTCTGCCTTGTTGGGCACCAGCAGTTAGAGTCGTCTCTAGACAGTACTTTGCAGGGTGGGCCAGTGGGGTGAGGTGAAGCGGGATGAGGCGGGAGGCGGGGGTTCGGGGCTGGATGAGCTACCCAATGCCCGATGGCACGTGTGAATCCTGAGTGAGGATGGACCGGGCACAGAGGGTTTCATGCTTGGTCTGAGATCCAGCCTCAGACTCTTTGGTTGTTTTTTGTGACAGCGGGAGTGGAGTGGGATGTGCTCATAAGTTAGAGTCAGAATTTATTGACTGAAACTCCCTGAAATGAAATGACTCACCAGCTCGATGTGCTGGGCATGAAATCCAAATCTTAAACTGCCTCAAGGCTCCCAACTGTTCCCGTAGGCCAGCAATCCAGAATTACCTTCTCTGAGACACAGTGTGGAACTCCGAGCTCTGTAGATTTCAGGGGGTCTGGGGAGCGGTAGGGGGGCAGCAGGAATTCTGTACAATGATGTGCTTTAAATTCAGATGCTGAAGGGCTGTCATGTGCAATGCATCAACGGCGAGAAATAAACACCCAGCAGAAGCCGGCTTTGAGTTAAGGCGAGTGCACAATAAATTTCAGCTGGCTAAATTAATCGCTCACTGCTTGTTGTGAATATTAATCCCAGGGAGGGAGCTGGCTTCAACCCAATCAAAAGACAGGTGAAAACTGCAGACAGCAAAACATTTGGGATCTTTAGAAGGAAGGCTTACCGGTGAGCCAAGCATTGATGCTGAGTCCCAAAGAGAAGCAGAATCTGAAAAACAGCCCTCTTGCTTTATAGACACAGCTGTGCTGCAAGGACCAGCTAACCCTGCCCTCAGCCCCGCCTCTCGCCTCTAGGGCCTCCCAGGGACTTGTATGGAGGAGGGTCTTGCCTGAGGGTGTAGCAGATGAAAGAGCCAAGACTCCTAATATTTTTTCTATTGAGGTAAAATATACGTAACACAAAATTTACCATTTTAACCATTTCCAAGCGTATAAGTCAGTGGCCTTAAGTACATTCGGAACGTTGTGGAACCATTACCATTATCAATTTCTAGAATTTTTCCATCATCCCAAACAGAAACTTTGACCCACTAAATGATAGCTCCCTGTTCTCTCCTCTCCCAGCCTCTAGTAACCTGTCTTCTGATTTCTGTCTATGAATTTGACTATTCTAGGAACCTCGTATAGGTGGCATCATACAATATTTGTCCTTTTACGTCTAGCTTATTTCTCTTAGCATGATGTTTTCAAGGTTCATGCATGTTGTAACCTGAATCAATACTTCATTCCTTTTTAAGGCTGAATATTCCACTGTATGGATATAACACATTTTGTTTACCCATTCTTCCGTGGATGGATACTTGGATTATTTTCACCTTTTGACTACTGTGACTAGTGCTGCAATGAACATGTGTGTCCAAATATCTGTTCAAGTCCCTGCTTCCAATACTTTGGGGGATATGTTTCTATTTGAGGAATTGCCAAACTGTTTCCTAGCTTGTTTTTAATATTTCTAAAATTTCTGATGTAACAGAAAGAAAAAAATCATTACAAAAAGATAAAATGATGATCACTTTTGGCGTTTAGGGACTAGTATTGATCTCAGTGGTAGATGCCTGTTTATGGAATGACCTTGATGGATCATGGTTGGCTGTGAAAGGTGAGATTCCTTTCACTGGTCAGGAAGGAGAAAGTTACCACCAAGCAAAAGAACTTGATGGTACTGCCTGATAAAGTTGCAAGAATATTGTCTTCCCTGGTGGTACTGAGACGGGAGTCTAGGGCCCTGAAAGGAGGGAGAGAAGGGGTCTCTGGAGAGAGGGGACCAAGCTCTATACCACTCAGGTCAGGGGATCCTAAGGTAAAAGATGGCCAATGAGATACTCGCCAAGACAAAGATGGGCAGTGAAGCTAGAATGCCTCATAGTTGGTTCTAAATTGCTCTAATAATCTTACTTGGTCTGCCCTGGGCTATAATTCCCCTCCACTGTCCCTAAACCTTCAGCTAAAATCTGTTAAGTGCAATGGAGTTGTGATATTGGCCCTCTGAGCAAATAGGAAGAATGAGAGTGAAGCCCAGAGTCACATGCAGGCAGGAAAGCCCTGCTTAGGAAACGTTCCAACAGGCCAAAAACCAAGACTCACCCTCTCAGAGACGAGCAAAATGCGCAGCCCGTGAAACAGAACTGTGTGGGTCTCGGGGAGTGGGGGACACCAGGGCAGCTTAGATTAGACCTAACTTCCCATCACTACGAGGAACATCCCCAAGCAAGTCGTTCTGGGGCAGGTCAGCCCTGAGCAATGAGGAACAAGGACTGGCTTTGGAACATGAACTTGCTCAGACAGACCCACCCCACACTGCCACAGGACCTTGTAAAGTGCTGTCGGCCTCAGGAAGGCCGCTGTGGGTGTCAGAACCTTGATTCTGCTGCTCAGATAGGGTCACCTTGTCCAGAGAGCCATCTAGAGAAACACAGGGGAGTTTCTTTAATCAAGGCTTTAAGCAACAACAGCTTTGTTGAAGTGACCGAACCTGCACTGCGGGAAGAATTAGGAGTAGTTTTATCAGTCTCTAGTTACACTTTTACACAACAAACTGAAAGACTCACCATCATTCTGGTTCCAAGACAAGTCCTGTGTTTCTCTTCGCTAAGGGTCTGGGGACGCAGCCTGTGTGACTAAGGGATTCCCCTCTGGGCTCCTCGGTGCGGCCTCTCTTCTGCACCTCCTGCCTTGTTCCCAGGCCTCATAGCCTGCTCTGCACGGGTGTTTATACCCGCATCAGGGCCCTTATCACTAAGCCTTAGTCTTTGCCATGTAAAGAGGAAAGCAATTGATACAAAAAATAAATCACTGCAGGCGTGTGTCTGAATTCTGGAGGTGTGCGATGGGTGTGCAGGGGAAGCCAAAGGAAAATGGCTTGATTGTTTAGGAAAACACCTGTTTGGTTACGAACGGTGAGCCTCCCAGCACAGTCTGGAAGGAGAACTCAAGTGATCTGCATAATGAGACAGCAGGAATTTGGGGGTTTTCCCCAAGCACCAAGAGAGACTGGTGTCCCATTACCCAGAATAGGGTGAAAGCCGTCCATCTGCACAGGCTCCAAAAAATGGCTGGGGTCAGGGCTTAAGGAGAAAGTACCTCCAGTGAGAAATTCTCCTTGACAGGCAAAGCTGAGGATCCTCAGAATAGCAGTGCCACCCTTGGGTCCTGTGCTTTAGACCCTGGCTACTCAAGCTGTGGTCCACAGAACAGCAGCATCAGTATCACCTGAGATAGAAGTGCAGACTCCCGGGCTCGTCTGGGCTTACTAAGCCAGATCTGTCATTGAAGAGATCCCCAAACAATTTATATGGACGCTAAATTTTGATAAGAGATGTTTTAGAGCATTGGCCTGCAACTTTGGCTGTACATTGGAATTACCTAGGAAACTTAAAATACTGACAGCCCCCCACAAGAGCTCTCAGGTGATTCGAATATGCAGCAAAATCTGAGAACCACCGCCTTGGAGGGCTCCCATCTGGCCTTTTTCCAGCTATGCTCCTGTGCGCAGGGCAAGGTGTCTGTGGGCCAGTGATGTACTGATAAACAGGCTCTCTAGGAAAAAAATCCTGATTTGTAGATTGCAATGTTTGCCAGGTCCCATTGTGTAAATATTCTCACCACACCATAGCTGATTTCAAGCTACCAGTGTGATGCCAGTGAAAGTGGAGTTAGGAAGAGCTGATTCGGCCCTCAGGAGCCTGTGCTAGCCAGCCCAGCACTGCATGGGGCCAATGGGTGTGTCCACACTGAGCCTCTCCCCTCCTTTGGGACCACAGAATTCCCTGATCTTATGCAGGCCTCTTCCCAAAGAGGGTGCTACAGAGTTCAAACATGGGCTGGGGTGTTCACACAGGAGGTCCCTCATGGGCAGGATGGAGCTGGTGTCAGGCAAAGCGTGGGAGAGAGAGTGAGAACTGGGCCTCTGTTTGTCCTCCTGCCCCATCCCTGTAAATGTAGGAGTGAACCTGCAGAATGGTCATGCCCCATTTTGAATTTGCAGGTCTTTGCTGAACTCTGCCATGGTGTGGTGACGCTCTGCTATCACCAAATATTTCTAGTCCTTAAGAACAGTTTTGGCTTAGGTGTGCTTTGGGGAATATGGGGGAGAGACAGTGCTCTTGCACTGGGTGAGGGAAGGGGACAGAGGACAGCAGATGCTGGAGGAAAAAGAGAACTTAAAGGGATCAAGAATTTAAGTGGGAATAACCAAGAGAATATAACTCAACCACTACCACCCAGAAATTCTTGGAAATGTTGGGGAAGCTGCTGCACTTCCCACAGGATGTGGGAGACGGACTTGAGTCATTTTCTTTGTTTGTTAAGGGTAAGATGATCTCTAAAGTCTGGACGGTTTAGGTCAGAGCCCAGAGCCTGGAGTTAGACTGCATGGGGTAAAGTCCCAGCTGCACCACTTACTAGCCTTGTGGCCTTGGGCAATTGGCATCAGTTTCCGTTTCTGTGTGTCTCCCTTACCAGCCCCAGGAGTGTGTCAGAGGAGGCAGAGAGCATGCGGACGGCGGACAGTTGGCCAGATCTGGGGCAGGAAAGGGTCAAGGGGAACAAAGGACCTGGTGGCAGTCGCAGTGGAAGGCCTGGAGGGGTGGAGCCAGTGAGGAGGCGAAACAACCCCCTCTGTGAGAGGAGTCTCTTGGGAAGATGGTACCCTGAAAGAAGGGCACCCAGAGCCGACGAAGGGAAGTGATTAATGACAAGGAGTCGAAGACAAACATTACCTCCTTCTCAGGTGTCGTTAGCCTTGGACCTCCCTCTGCCTCCCGCCCAAATGCCAGTTAATATTTCCTTTAAAATAGTCAGAGTGTGAGGGCTTGAACCCCACCTATTGCCAGAAATTAAGCTCCCTCAAAGGGCCTGAGAGCAACCCAGAATGCTGACGTTTCTGCTGTGTGTGTGTGTGTGTGTGTGTGTGTGAGAGAGAGAGAGAGAGAGAGAGAGAGAGAGAGAGAGAGAAAGAGAGAGAGGTTGTCTCACGGGTTATCAAGGTCTCATGGCTTTAGCTTCCTTGTCAGCCTCAGTGCCAGTCAGGGGCCGGCTCCCCTTTGCTTGTCTGTTTCCAGCTTGGAACTAGCCCATCTTCAGGGAATCCCAGCCTACAACTTCTTCTCTTAGACTAGCTCACCTCCTCACAGAGGACATGCCCTCTATATAGGGTCCTGGCCCTATCCAGGAGGCCCCAAGAGAGGAAGATCTTATTCTCCCATTTTGGTCTAAGGCTTGTCCTAGTCCTCAAATCCTTCCTATGGTTGAGCTCGTCTCAAGATTGCTAGTAACGGAAATGCTCACAATCTTCGGGGAAAACCTATCTCCTACCTAAAGCTCTTGTGGGGGAAGGGGGTTTGAGATGCAATTATAGCAGGAAAATCCCAATAAGGCGATCAATTCAAAGTCAAATAGAAGTCTTGTAGAATATTACATGCCTAGGACATAGGTTCTGGTGTCATCAGGGACCCAGATTCCTTCCAAGTTGTTGCTCCACCATCCTTGGAGTGTTGCTGTCAACCACTTGGTCCCCAAGAGCTCACCCCCACCACTAAATCCATGGTCAAGCCAATGAGAAGGGGAAAGAAGAGGAGAAAGGCATGCCCCTTTGCTTGAAGGGCATGACACTTCTCATATCTCATTAATCAGAGCTTAGTTCACACGACCATCCCTACCTGCAGAAAGGCTGGGTAATATAGTCTTTATTCTGGGTGGCCATTTGCCCAACTAAAGATTCTATTACTATGGCAGAAGAAGAGAATGGATACTGGGGTTCACTCTCAGCCTCTGCTGTAGGCATCAACAACCCAAACTAGGTTGAGCCACACCAAGCTCAGTCCAGTTTCTTGAAAGGGTCTCCTGGGGAAGGTGAAGAACAAGTCAGCTTACCCTTCCAGGAGAGCCATGGTGAGCTTTCAGAGGGGTCTTGCTTGTCATGCTTTTTCATTATCTTAAGATAAGAGCAAAGTGCCCAGTGGGACAAAGACTGTTTCCACAGGGAACTCAAAAGGCCGGCATGGACCTGAGGCCCTGCCCTCACTGACATGAAGACACGCAGGCTCTCCTCCACATCTTGATCCTGTGCTGAAGAGAAAAAGAGAAAAATGCCAAAAGACTGAATAATTACCAAAGAGAGACCAAACTGAAAGACTGAATTCACCTTGACTGGCAAGCATAAGGTCTTTTCCCTACTTTTGAGTGAAATGTGAGCTCATGAGGAAAGCTAGAATGGTATAGAAAAAAAGGTTGTGGGTTTATTGTTTTCTTTTGGGCTTTTCTGGCAAAATCTCAAAGTAGAATCTCTCTGTCTCTCTCTCTCTCTCTCAACACACACACACACACACAGTAAAATTTACTGGCCTTATTGGTTTTCAGATGCAATTCTAAGAACATCTTTCTTATAGATAGCATCGCTATCCCTCTTTACGCTTGCTTCTATATGCATTCTGCCAACCAGGCAAAGCTGAAAGGGAAGATCTTTTAAATTAAGAGAATACATAATTTTTCTCCTGCCAGGAAGGTGTGAGCAGCAAGACAGCAAGCTTAGAGAGCAAAGAACAACTCTGCTTGTATCTGAGCTTTTCTGTGGTCTGAGAGGCAAGTGGTCACTCTGTCCCCAGAACAGAGTACAGAGCAGGGCGGGCAAAAGCCCTCAAGAGGTATGTGGTTCCACCTTTGGTTTTTCCCCAACTGGATCCTCACGTGGGGTTGGATTCTCTGATCTGCAGTAAAGTCTCTGACACACGATACATCCTTATTCAATTGTTAGCATAGAAATGTCTTATTGCTGCATATGAATATTTTAGTATTATCTGATATTTTGTTGAGTTTTCTTTCCCTTACAGTATTGACTGATAACGGATTCTCTGTACTAATTGAGTTGTGCATTTATTTAATATTTATTATTATAATAATAGCTAATATTTACCAAGCACAATGCCAGACACTGCACACAGGTCATTTTATAGAGTCTTCATAATAATCCCATGGGGCTGCTGTGGACAGTTGTGCAGTTTGCAGCCGGCCAAGGAAGCAAGTGGGGCTAAGATCTACCCTGGTCCCCACTCACCAAGCTCTGTGCTGGGGGAGAGGCTTCACCCCCCTGGAGGACAGAAATGTTTTCTTCACGTAAAGGCAGCAGCCAGAACTGGTGCATTTGGAGCCTTGACTACCCATTTAAGAGAAACCTTACTATTCCCATTACCCAGCTTAAGAAACCGAGGTACGAGGAAGTCAAGAAACTTCCCTAAGGTCACACAGCTGGCAGGAGGTGGAGTGAGGACTCAAATCAAGAGCCTGACCGGAGCCGGGGCTCTTAACCTGGATGCTTTTGGTGCAATGTCTTTCCCACTCCCTGGGAATGCTCTGTCTTAGGTTGTGAGGGCCCGGAAGACGGGCATTCACGTCCACGGGACTTGCCTTAGGTTCTATGCAACACACTATGTCAGTGAGTGCGTGAAGTGCTTTCTTGACCCTAAAGGCATGATTGCTCAGGTTCTGTGGCCAGACGTCTCCAGCTACCGCACCCAGCTGCGTTAGGCTGGAATTTCACAGGGTAAAAGGAAGAGAAGAGGCATGGAGAACTGTCAGCGCAATGAGACCCTGTGGAAATCAAGCCTCTAGATTCTCCTTTCTAGGATGTGCACAGTTCGGATGACACACAAAAGTGTGGAGGCTGGAAGTTAGGCAACAAGTTTGCTCAATGGGGAGGCTTTAACGTGAACCTCCTCTGCGTCTACACCTCACATCTTCGTGGAGCCTGGAAGATCAGTCTGTCCATAAAAGACATCGCCCTTCTAAACTTGTGCCTGAAGTTTCCACCATTTAGTGTGTTTCTTTGGGTTGTGGTTGCCCTGCCTGCCACTGCCACCCTTCTGTTCCTCCCTGCTGGCTCCCTGATGCCTGAAATTCCTTTAATATGGAACAAAGGCTTTCAGTTCATAGAGGGTGATGAGGCTTAAAATGCAAGCACCCCTCCGAGAGGCAGCGTATTGATTTAAATTCACACCATGTAACTTGGGTACAAATGAGTGATCAGGATTTTTTCCTGAGAGCACCTTTTGATGAGAGAAAGGCAGAGGAGAGAATAAGGACACTAGAAAAAAACAGTGTGAGAGGAAGGGCAGTGTAGAGAGGGAAAAGGGCACAGAAAGCCGATGAAGCTGTGTGACTTCAGCATACGTCTGCACCCACCTTGCCCCTGCAGTGGCTACCAGGCAGCATGGTGCAGGGGAAGGTGTGGCCTCCTTGGGGAGTCAGATCTGGTTTGAAACCCAGCTAGGTAGCCCTTGCAAGCGACCTAACTTCTGTGCACCTTAATTTCCTCCCTTGTGAAATGAGGGTCTAAAACCTGCCACACAGGGCTGCTTTGGGGATTTTATTTTATTTTAAATTGTGGTGAAATACACATAACATAAAATTTACCCACTTAACCATTTTTAAGCGTACGAGTTCAGCGGCGTTAAGTACATTCACATTGTGGTGCAGCCATCACCGCTATCCATCTCCAGAACTCTATTCAGCTTGCAAAACTGAAACTCTGTCCCCACTAAACAAGAACTGCCCATTCCTCCTTGTCTCCAGCCCCTGACAACAACCATTCTGAGTTCAGTCTCCCTGAATTTGACTATTCTAGGTACCTCATATGAGTGGAATCATCCAGCATTTGTCCTTTTATGACTGGCTATTTCACTTAGCATAATGTCCTCCAGGTTCATCCATGTTGTAGCACGTGTCAGAATTTCCTTCCTTTTTTAAGGTT
Source organism: Equus quagga (assembly GCF_021613505.1). Classification (NCBI taxonomy): domain Eukaryota; kingdom Metazoa; phylum Chordata; class Mammalia; order Perissodactyla; family Equidae; genus Equus; species Equus quagga. The sequence continues at coordinate 22,825,266 of NC_060277.1, forward strand.
GAATAATATTTCATCATATGGATACACCACATATTGTTTATCCTTCATTCATCCAACACTTGGGTTGATTCTACCTTTTGGCTATTGTGCATCATGCTGCTAAGAACATGGTATACAAATATCTCTTTGAGACCCTGCTTTCAATTTTGGGGGGTACATACCCAGAAGTGGGATTGCTGGATCATGTGGTAGCTCTATTTTTAATTTTTTGAGGAACTGCCGTACTGTTTTCCATAGAGGCTGCACCATTTTGCATTTCCTACCAACAGTGCACAAGGGTTCCAATTTCTCTACATCCTCGCCAACACTTATTTTTTTTCTTTATAGTAACCATCCTAATTTTTAAATGTAACCTAAATAAAGCTGCCCATGTACATGTCCAAACATTGAACAATTGAGAACACCCAACTAGAGAAGACTTGGCAAACAGTGTAGGATTATTTATCCTAGGTTTTCTTGAAGGGGTGTCGAGTGGTTTCTCTCTCGCTGCCACACTGCTGTGTCTCCTCCCCCTCCTCTGCTGGGCTCATGCTACTTTCTCATTGTCGCTCTCCAAACATCCCTCTCTCATCTGACTTGCCCTGCTGTGTTGGGCCTCCATGGGAAGCAGAATCTGGTCTCTATCTGCTATTCTCTCTTGGAAAGCAGCTGTCTGGAATTCTGATGAATAAGTTTCTCCACTTCATTATACAGATGATGAGAATCACTTGGCACATAGTAGATACTCAGTAAATGGTAGCTAATCTTATACAGTCATGCATTGCGTAACAAATGGGAAACTTTCTGAGAAATTCATCATTGAGCAATTCCATTGTTGTGCAAACATCATAGCGTGCACTTACACAAACCTAGATGGTATTGAACATGTGGTCTGTTGTTGACCCAATGTCAGTGTTTGGTCAATACCTCATAGAGATATCATGAGCATTAAATGAGTAAATGCATGCAAAGTTCTTAGAATACTGCTGGTACTCCATAAGCAATATCTGAAGGTTAGCTCCCATTATTGTGGTGGTAGTAATGGGGAGCCCAGTGTGTTAGGACTAAATCATTTTTTAGCAAGAGAAGCTGCCAACAACTTTGGTTCTGGTTGATGACAAAGAGAGTCACTTTGAAGCAGATAACCTTTGGCTTCTGGGAGAACCTAGAGTGATTCCCTTTAAGTAGGCAGATGTAAGGTGGGTAGGCAGCCACTGCCCTTGGGAAATGGTATGACAGGACCTTTTGTAATTTGACAAAAGCTGCTGTTCCCAATATCCCCTTAGTAGGGGAAAGAGATGAAAAATCTGTACTGGGGTCAAGGAACCTCTTGGAAAGAGAAAGATTGAGAGCTAATTCTTTCCTTGTGAGGGTCTGCATTACCAAGATCTCTTTGCTAGATTTGTTAGGTCCTGACTCAGTCTGCTGACAGAGCAGAAAACAGTTCCAGAGGGGAACTCACCTCGAAGGAAGGGGCACCCGCACTAGTGGAGCAGGTCCAGGGGCTGAGTGGGGAGTGGAGGAGGAGGGCGGTGATGGCTTCTGGCATCTGCCTGGGTCTGGCAGCCCCTCTGGACGAGAAGCTGCCCACCAAGCAGTGGAGAAGAAGCAACCGGCGACTCTTCAGCTTTGTCTAGGGGCAAGTCGGCTGGGAACTGCCTGCATCGCCACAGTTTTTGCTTCTGAAGGAGACGGAAGAACATGTTGAGAATTTTTCGATTGCCGTGCCTGGCACCTAGGGCATGTCTGGAATAAGGCAAGCACTCACCAAAGCTTGAGGGACTGGAGTAACTGAAGGGCAGGGCTCGACACTGGGAGCCTGAGTGTTTCTTCTCTCCTGCCTCCATCCCAGCAGGGGCTGCACGACTGAGAAGTTCTGGAGAGAGTTGCCACTGGTGTTTGAGCGCCAGGGACCCTTCGAACAAGGACCATTCCCAGGGGAGTGCATGATGGGAGTTTCTTCTCTTCCTCGTGGTGTGTCACAGTTTCACTCTGCGCTTTCAGCACTTGAAAGCATAGAATTTAAAAATGGAAAATCCAGTCTGTCCAAGGAATGAATCCCTTCCTTTCTCTTCCTTTCTTTTCATAGTTTAATGATGTGGAATGGAGAGTCTGAGCTTTAGGTCCAAATGGTTTTGTTTTGTTTTGTTTATGGAGATGGAGAGAGCTGACCTTTATCTAATTATGCCTCTTGCAAGAACACTGAGCAACTCAAGAATGTGGCAAACAAGAGTCCTCGCCTCCTAGACTTTTAACCAGAGGCAGAGGGCTGACCCACATCTTGGTTACGCCATCCATTATTTACACAGCAGCCATCACCCTATAAACACAGTACCAGGGGAACTGGCACGGTCTCAGCCCCACCCTTTTATTGCCTATACCTTTTTTTCCCTCTTAAGCGTTGTCAAGAATTGTGCAAAGAAAGCAAGTCACCCATGTTCCACCCAAGCATGTAGGAAGGAACAGACTACAACAAGGTAACGAAGGGAGGGGAAGTAACATCCATCTGGAAGTGAGACGGTTCTGGATTCCTTCTCCACAGACTAGCTGTGTGACCTTGGAGAAGTTACTCAGTGTCTCTGAGCTTCAGAGTCCTCCCAGATAAAGTGGGAATGACAGTACACAGGACTGTTTGGGGGACTGAATGCACTAACAGGTAGTGTATGGCAGGTCCTCAGTGAAGAGTTCTTCTCCTGTGATGGTGGCTAAAAGCATGTGTGTGTTAGCCTGAAAACACCAGTGGGGTCTCCTGGGGGCCAGAGGTGTTCATTTCCAGACTCTGTGACACTTTCCCTGAAATCTGTACTTCCCTGTGACTGCCTCAGGCATGTTCACATAGAATTTTCTCGTACTGAGGACACTCTCTCTGAACAGTTTACATCCGCAGGCTGCTTTTCAGGAGGCCCTGAGGTAGGAAATGTTAAATCATTCTCCCAGGTGCCTGCCTTTCTGCTCAGGATAAATGGAGGCAGGAGGAAGGCCCAGCCAAGAGCAATTAAAAGTCACACTATAGCGCTTGGGCTCATCCCTCGGAGCCCTTAGGCCTCACATCTGGGAAACAGCTGGTGGAAGAAATGGAAAAAAAGATGCCCCTTGTTCTTCCTGACGGGTTGTGTCCCAAAGGTAGCACCTCAGAGAAGCATCTTCCAGGCTTCCCCAGTCCGTTTATGGGCACCGAAGAGAAGTGGAAGCATTCTCTTGTTTCTCCCATGACGCTCTTCCTCTCTTTGCTGTCCTCATCTCCAAACACAGACAGCCTTTTCAAAGTGTCCTGGTACCAACACTCCACAGAGAATGCTGTTTTCCCCTAACCTAAAAAAGATTATTATACTAATAATTTCAAGGCAGAAAGTTCAAGGCCAAGGTAATAAGTACTATTTCTTTTAATCTTTGTTCTTTTTAATGAATAAAGTACCACGCGCTTGTTGTGGAAAAGGGAATCAAGGGCCCATATGCGCAAATAGTCTAAGAGCTCTCTATTCTCTCTCACTCCCCTCAGTCCCGCTCCCTGGAGATGACTACCCCTTAGCAGTTTGGCATGCATCCTTCCAGACATTTCTGTCATTCTTGGGCATTTGAAGATATATAGTGATTTTCTACTATGTTCTGGGCGGTGTTGGGTGCTGGGACCTATGGTGAACAAATCTATATACGTATGTATGTGTGTTTATCTGTCATATATATGAGCAAAAATGAGACCATGTTTCTCAAAAAAAAAATCTCAGAGTGACTTTTCCATGCTAGTATGTAGAAATAAACATATAGATAAAGAAACATCTGTAATTTTTAACGGCTGTGTAGTTTTCCATTGTGAGGATATACCATAATGTACATATATAACCTGTACATGCTGATTTAAAAACAAGCCTCATTCCCTTTGCTTGTAGGATGTGGAGCAACCCGCTTCACATGGCCCGCTTGAGCCACGGGGATGCTCTGGGGCCCGTCCCCTGCACAAGGGTGGACAGACGGCTAGCTCAGTGGGCTGGCGCTCCGTCAAGGCCAGCACCAGGAGCACGATGTGCCTGTCCAGGCACCCTGCAGTGGTGCCCAGCTGGCCAGTGGCATAACCAAGTTCACACTCAGCTCTCTCTGACCCCAGAGCTCCTGCCCCCACAGCTCGCATCACACTCTGCTGCCCCCGCCCTCCTGTCTGGCCACTGGTTGAACAAGGAGAGGGGATGGAGAGGAAATAAACTCGAGGTCCTGAAAAATGCAGTCAGGGGAGGACTGTGTATGTGTTTTCTTTAAAGTAGTCACTTTTTCATGCTTGTTGATGGGGTGGACCGTGTGTGTGTGTGTGTGTGTGTGTGTGTGTGTGTGTGTGTGTGTGTGGTCTGTGTGCACTCGCTCGCTGTCAGGGGGATGAGCAGTGCGTCCTCCCTCCGTGGGTAAGGGCAGCAGATGCTCATGTTTTAAGCAGTCAGAGATAGTAAGAAGCTCTTGCTTCATTTTCCTCCCTATTATCTGCCCCAATCTCCTCCTTTGGAGCTGCGACTGACTAACCGATCTCAACGCCCCAGTTCCAGCCCTCCCCAGGCGCTTCTCAGGCTGGGGCGCCGCGGCAGCGCTGGGGTCCAGGCAGGGCAGATGTTCGCCGGCAGTCACTTAGCTGGGTGGTGAAAACAAAAATGCAGCCTAATTGGTCAGTGGCCTTTTCTAGTGAATGAAGGAGGTTTCTGTTTTAAGAACTAAAGTGACTTCTCGGCTGTTGATTCACTGCCCACAGGGAGATTTATGAAACGAGGCTTCCTAGCTTGGGTAGAAATTTGCATACAACTTCCACTTCCTGCTCAGAGCCTGTTCGACGACTTACCTGGGCCCGGGCAGGGAGGAGGGAGGCCGGGAGCCACCGAAGGTGGAGACACAGGAGGAGAGAGAGCAGGACCACCCTGGGGCCTGGCCTGTCTGTGCGCGGAGGTTCGAAGGTAAGTTGTTCAGAGTTGTCGCCTGCCTAACCTCTGACCCATTTTCCAAAACACTGTTTTCTCCTCTACTGCAGTGTTCTGCCTTCCTTTCCTCTCCCCATCTTTAATCTGTTCGTATAGAGACCAGCTCGGGCTGAGAAGTGGCAGGCTTCTGCTGCGGGAAGGTGTCGGTGGTTGGGAAATTCAGGCAGGCGACCGGGGAGTAGCTCTCGGAGGAGGGGAGGCGGCCCTCTGGTGCGTTTCGGAGCTGTCTGGGAACCATTTGAGTACTTCGTGTCCCCACAAGTTTCGATTAAGACAAACCCCCCCCCCCCCCCCACCTTCTCCGCGGACGGCGAAGATGAAGAAATTGGCTTCCAGCCCCAGAACACGTCAGCGGCAGAGATGGAAGGGGAACTCTCAAGTTTTCTCCATCTCTGTTTCACGCAGGGAAAAAATCAACACCGCGTTCCTGGGCGCGGGGTTTGGCCCCGGCCCTGCGCTGGCTGCGAGCTGCCTTCTCAGCATCCCCACACCCTCCACCCTCCCCAGCTCCCCAGACAGTTGCTGGCCCTGGACGGAGCCTTCAGGGAAAATAAGGGGAGAAACGCTACTACTTGGTCTTAGAAGCTAATTAAGCTTCACATGCCATTCAAGTTCAAGACGGTCTCTTAGAATACGGGGACATTTTTAAATGAAGGGAAAAATAGAGACCAAATAAATAATTAAAAAGAGAACAGGAAATTTGATTTCAAGTTCTCACCCCTGCTCCTTGCTGGCTCTGCGACTTAAGCAATTCACTTTGGCTTCCCTCAGCTTGGATTTCTTCATCCATAAAATGTGGGGTGGGAGTCAGGGTGGAGAATTAATGTGATTTTGTCTAAATTCCCTTCTACCAAAATCAGGATAGGGTAATGGGAGTCCCAGAGGGGTAGCTGTAATGGGTGGTCTTAGAAGACTTGTTTTGTTTACTGATTTTTCAAAACTATTAATTTTACCTCCTGCTACTGCATGGTTAGTCCCTGGAGGAAAAGGACTTTGTTTCTTAATCCTTTTCTACCGCCCAGCGCCCAGCATACTCTCAAACACCTCGTAGGTGCCCAGGCTCCTTCCGCATAAGGCGCTCTGAGTTCTGCCTCACCCATCTGCTCTCAAGGCAAAAGGTAAAGCATAGTCTGGGTGAAAGGCTGGGCAGCCACGTGGCTCCGCCGGAGGGCTGCCTGGAATTGAGGCGTTATTATTGGCTTGAGCTAAATAGGAGAAAACAGGGGGTTTCTTGAATTAGTTCACATCCCATTTGGGTTACCCAGGAAGAGCTGACCTGCCCACTTGCCCACAGAGTCAACGCAGGCCAGAGACTTGGCAGACAAGCCTGGCTCCAGGAGCCGGCGTTACTGACTTAGCTGGAGCTGGAAACCACTCCTTGGCTAGACCAGTCACTGTGTGTGGGGCCTTTAATGGGAGGTGAAAGGAAGCCATGAAGCACATCCTGATACCATGTAAGGCTGATGACCGTGATTGGACACGTTAGATTCCAGACTCACAGAATCCTTAACCTCTTCCAAACCACCACATTTTTTTTTTGTTTTGTTATTGTTTCTTCTGGGCAATTAGTCTCCCTCTACAGTTTGAACAGGCCCTGGCTGACGGGACAGGCTGACTCAGGGCTTTCAGTATTGCTAAACCGTTCTGTGGAAGACAGGCCCTGGTGTAGTCTTCATCATGTTTTTAGATGGCTCTCTATCCCGCTGGGATGAGAGGACAAGAATTTCAAGATGTTTCACCTGTGATGAGTTACTGATTTTATTTTCAAATAATGATGCACCATTGTCTGAAATCGGGCTGCCAGCCTAGCTCTGATCAGAAAGGCCACCCACAGTCATTCTTAATCTGGTGTTGCAGTTCCAGCTCATTCCATGATGGAGTGTCATGAGAGAGACAGTGTGGTGTCTGCTGGGCTCACTGGGTGGGGCGGGCAGACTAGGAGTGAAGTCTGGGCCGTGAACCGACATGTTGCAGAGAAGGTCCGTAACTCGGGGATACTGGCTTTGGGAGGGTGCAAATACAGAAAATATTTAAGCCTGCGTCTCTCAGGATTAAGGAGTTAGTGACTTTCAAATGCTCTGAAAATAAGCAAAGGAGAAGGCAGTCCTATTTGCAGATTTCTTTAACAGACACTCAGAAAGATAGATGATGTGGGCAGTTTGTCTAAATTAAATCTATGTTTTACACATTGCAGAATCGAAATCTCAGAACTATCCTGAATTCAAATCATTTTTCTGCTGCAGGCAATTTTAGATTAGCCTTTAAAAACATATATGAATTGCAGGCAACTGCTGCAGGAAAAAAAAAAAGAGCTCAGATGAGGCACATTAAACTTTAAATTCCTTTCAGATCCAATGAAATGACCCCTAATGTTTGATCATATTTCCTTATCAAAACAATCCTGCAGTCGTTCCGTGAGAAAGCATCTGAGGGTTGGAATTGACATGCTCTCCCCCTGGGCCTCTCCTGTTTCTTCCCCGTGCGTTGTCACCAGGATATTTTTAGTTCCTGAAACCCAGGCTGTCCTTTCTCCCTCTGACATTATTTGGGTCTCGTGCCCAGCAGGCCTCCGACTAGGCCACGTGTGCTTCGATACCTGACAGCTCAGCTCGCTCGGTGCCTGTGTGTGTGTCTGTGTGTGTAGACAGATCTGTACACAGACCTTCCTGAAGACTGGAAGTTGTGAACTAGCTGAGCGAGGAGAGTGGGCTTTCTCCCACCTCGTGACCCGGAGAGCTGTGCCAGTTTGGCTTAGTTCCCTGAAAAGGCAGCTGAAATCAAGCTCTTTGGGAGTGATGAGACTGACTGGAGCCCCAGCCCACGTGTCCCCCTTCCTTCCACCCCTTAGACCTGGGATGGCCGGGGTCTTGGCAGCTCCCTCAGTGATGAGGGAAACTTGGCTCTTCTCTGCCTCATTGTTTTCCTGTGCTCAGGGTTCCAGTGTTTTTCCTTCTTCTCCTCCCAAGGTCACCGGGTCGCCTCCATCTCTGATCTCTCTTCCTCCTCTGTGCTGTCTGCCCAGACTCTTCCTGGCTTACCAGCTCACCTACCACACTGTATTTGTTATGCCCCTTTCCTTCCAGCTGCCCCTTCCCATACCCACTAACACATGAAAATCACAATTTAAATAAGTCTCTCTCCTACACCAATAAAGGGCAAATTTGAAACAATTTCCTTCAAGGTTTCCCCGCTTTCCATGCTCTCTCCTCTTCCATTCTCCTTTCTTCCTTCCTATCCCTTCTTCCTCTCCTGATTTTTCCTTTCTGCCTCTTCCTCCCTTTCACTCTGGGAGCTGGACTGAATTAAGAATCACAAATGTGTGCTTGGAGAAACCTTATCTGAAACAAACCAACAAAAAAACCCATGGGCTGGTTCGAGGTCGTTCTCTAACTGTTTATGACCAACTTCCAACGTGGCAATCAGTCCGTTCTGTTAGTCCATTCATTGCCTCCTTGTTCATCGGCTCAGAAGAGTTCCAGATCCGACTTCTTCAAATCAGGTCAGGTCATGCTGTGCTGCCTCCAGCCTGATGTGACGTGTACTGTGCAGGGAATGAACAAGGCTAGTAAATGTTTCCTGTCTCCAGAGCTCGACGCTGCTTCCAATCTTCTGGCAAACCAAATGGAAGAACTTCTCTGTCTGGGAAATTCTGCAAGTAAACTTGGACGTATTTATTCATTGGAATTTCAACCTGAGCCAAACAGGTCACTCAAAACCAGTTTCCACTCAGCAAACCCGTGTTGTGAAAGTTTGCATGCGTTTGGGCAGGAAACAGAACATTAAGGAGTTTACAGATCTTTAAAAATCCATGACTTTTAGACATTCAGAAAAAAAATTACTCCCTGGGGAATGAAGTAAGACCTTGAGAATCTGTAATTGAAAGTATCTGATCCAAATTGGATCTGAGGATCCTCCTACCTGTGAATTTATATATTTATTTATTATGTCCACCTGAAATATTCATGCTGTGTATCTCTAGGACTCTTCAACCCTATCGTTGACCCAAATAATGCTTAAAAAAATATCCAAGCACTCGGGGAGCAGCCAGCCCTGATTATTTAGGAACTGGTAATGTGGTTTATCAATTACTCAGGCTGCTCACTCCTGCCTGTCCTCTGTCTTTTGCTATGCTATTTGTCTCCTTCCAGGGACATCACACCTTCACTGAATCCCATCCGTCCTTGCCTCAGAGGCGTCCCCTGGAAGATCCCCCTGCCAATGCATCACCATTTATCATCTCCCTTTGTTTGTGCTCTGTCAACCAGTTTTCAATTTATTTTGAATTCAGTTTATGATTAAAGTTTAATGAGATCCAATCAAGTGCTTTTCTCAAATCAAGATGCTGCTGCAGTCTCATCCACATCCTCTGCTGTAACGGCACGAAGGAGAGCGGCCACAGGCTCCCAGCCTGGGGGTTCATTAGAAGACACAGGTGGCCTGTATCCATGCCTCCTGAGTTTCAAGGTGAATGGTTCTCAGACATATTTATTCCAGACGCTTCAAGGGGTTTCTCAGCTCCCTCCATCCCTTTCTCCCCCCCCAACCCTGCAAATAGCTGTACAACTCAATGCTCCCAACTGAGATACAAATGGCCACTTGCACCGGCTCTGGTGCTGACTTGCTTGGATTTGAATCCCAGCTATGCTACCTACTGGCCATGCGATCTTGGGAAAGTTACTTAACCTCCCCGTGCCTCAGTTTCCCCATCTGTAAAATGGGACTGACAATCATACCTATCAAATAGGGCAGCTGTGAGGATGAAATAAGCTAATACATGTAAAACACTTGGAATAATAGTTGACACATAATAACATTTAATAAATGTTAACAATTGTTACTAACAAAGGGTGAGGTTTCTTAAGGATATCCATTTCATTAGGTTTATATTTTGATGCATCAGCATAATCTATATCAGAGCTTGGTAAACTATAACCCTCAGGCCAAAGGTGGCCCATGGTCTGTTTTTGTACCAGCCTATCACTAAGAATGGTTTTATATAAATATATATTTTTTATTGAGATATCTCTGCTTTCTTTTCTTTTCTTTTTTTTTTAAACTTTTTCTTAACATTATGATAGTTTACAACCTTGTGACATTTCAGTTGTACATTATTGTTAGTCATGTTGTAGGTACACCCCTTCACCCTTTGTGCCCTCCCCCCAACCCCCCTTTCCCCTGGTAACCACCAATCAGTTCTCTTTGTCTATATGTTTAACTTCCACCTATGAGTGGAGTCGTGCAGAGTTTGTCTTTGTCTGTCTGGCTTATTTCACTTAACATAATACCCTCAAGGTCCCTCCATGTTGTTGTGATGGTTTTATATTTTTAATGGGTTACTTAAAAACAAATAAATAAGAAAGCAGAGTATGAAACAGAGATGGTATGTGGTCCACAAAGCACGAGCTATTTACTATCTGGTTCTTTACAGGAAACGTTTGCCAACCCCCTGATCCATGTGGTTTGATGGAATGAGTTAGGAAGTCTGTAGGCTAGGTTTGGCTGTGACTTTGGAAAAACTACTTAATGTGGCTAGCCTCCATACAACAGGGATAGTAAAGAGAGACCACATACCCCACCTGTGGCCTGGCTTGTTTTAAGGACCAAATGAGATGATGTGTATCGAATGTGCTGGAAATCTACATGTTGGTTGGATGTGATCTCTATACATTAGGTTCATATAATAGTGTTAGCATCCAGGTATAAAACCAGTGAACATAGTCTAGAAAAAGAGTTCCAAAGCCAATTCACTCATTGTTACAAAACTAATAACAAAATAGCCTTTGTTTTTTGAGAGCTTGATATGGGCAGGCCCTATGGTGAGCACTTCTATCCTCATAATACCCCAATGGGGCAAGTTTTGTTATTTTCCCCATTTTACAGATGAGAAAAATGAGGCCTAGAGAAGTTAAGTAATTTTTTCAGGGTCACACATCTAATCATGCAGCTGGCAGGGAAAGAATTTAAACCTAGAGAATCTGAATCTAGAGCCTGTGCATTTCAGTACTGCCTATTTTCCCACTTCCCAGAAGCATGTGTTGATTCTGGTGAGCCGAGCTGGAAGGTAGAAGCTGCAGTTAACTGTGAATGTGGACGTCAGATCTGTGCACGTGCCCTGAGAAGGACTTGTTTCCCACATCAGCCAGGGTGGGGTCTAATGGACATGCAGAAGGGGAGGCAGGAATAACGGGAGGAAAAGAAGCTTTGGATGAACGGTGAGATCAGAAAGGCAGTGTTGTGAAGACTACCAGGCTCTGTCTCAGGAAACTAATAATTTAATGCGGGATGTGCTGGGGGAGAAAAGGTTGCCAGGAACAGACATGAGCACAGAGTTGGAGGCGCTCGGGGGGTTGACTGAGAGCTGTGTGCAGAGAGAGAGAAAAGGAGAGAGGGAGAGAGGAGGGGGAATTCTGTGAATGAGACACCAGGGAGCATGGTCTCATGGGATGTCAAAACTGCTGACGTCTAGATAAGATCTGTCTGCAAAACTGGGCTATTTCGGGTAGAGTGAGAGAAAGGTCTCAGGCCTGAGGAGGCAGAAAGGAAGCCAAAGAGAGAGACTTGGACAGAGAAAAACTGACAGAGAGAAAGGTGCGGTCAGAATCCAAGAGCTAACGGTTGCGTGCAGTCCAAAGGCCGATGCGATTCCAGAGAAGGAAAACCACCGCCTCTTGGGTCAGCTCAGAGGGAGTAAGACCTGGACTCACGTGCACGGCTGGTGCAGCCTCGCTCTGAGTACCTGGGGCCAGCGCCCCGTTCCTAGCTTGTGCCTACCCTGTGCCCAGCCGGGCAAATGCTCTCACCCTCTGCTCAACGGTCTTCGCATTTGAAGGGAGCGTTCACTGTCCTCTGGGTGGTCTCAGGATTGCCTCCCTTGCATCGGTCCTTAAGCTTTGAGAACATCAGAATTACTAGTGGAGCTTTGCCTGTTCTTTTCTTTCCTTTTATCTTTTAGGTAGATATATGGGCAGTTGGTACAAAATTTAAAAGGTATAAAATGCTCCCTCCTGCCCCCGTTCCAGTCACCCAGTTCCCTTCCCAGAGGCAACCGCTGTTCTGAATTTCTGACAAGATGGCATGTGCATAGACGACCTTAGATCGTCCAAAGGGCAGCAGACGCCACACACTGTTCTGCTCTCTACTTTTTTTTTAACTTAACCACAAGTCTTGGAGATAGTTCCACATCAGTTCACACGGCACTTCCTCAGTCTTTTTTTAAAAGATGCAGAGTCCTCGTTGCACAGCTGGACCACAGTTTTAAAAATCAGAATTTTTCTGCACAAGCGGGTTGCTTCTAGTCTTTGCTGTTATAACGTGGCTGCATGGCCTATCTTTATAGCCTCTTCATTTCATGCAAGACGCATGCATCTCTGTAGAGGAAATTCTTAGAAGCGAAATTACTAGTCAAAGTAATTGCAAAGGGCATACGCTTTTTAAATTCTGGCAGTTATTGCCCAATGGTACAGGTTACACTGCCCTTGGCGAAGGATGAGAGAACCCAGTCACCTATGGGACTGAAACCAAAATATACAGGAGCCCTGGCCCCATCTCAGAACTCCAGGGGCGGGGCCTGGGCTCCTGAAGTGTGAGCCTCAGAAAGGGGCTCTGAACTCCTTTGGGTTCCCCCAGGGATTTTCCGGGGTGAGGTAGACATGGCTCTTGTCCTCCTGGCCTAAGAGGCCTCAGCTGCTCCCAGCCTTTCTGAGCTCAGCCTCGGTGCTGATGTGCCCAAGACTGTCCAGGGCACTGCCAGCGCTTGGGCTCGTGGGGTCCTGGCTGTCAGGTCATCTGTCCCCCTCGGGGGTCAGAGACTTCTCCTCTAGGTCATGGCTAGAAAACAGGGCTTTTCTACTTCGATCCAAGTGCCTCCCTTGTCAGGGGTTGGGGCACAGGCCGTGCCACGGTTACAGCTGCATGGACATCATATGGAAAAGCCCTGGAATAAAACAGGGAAAAATGGAAATAATTAGGAGTGGTGAGATACTGATTGATTTTTTTTTTAAATGTGTGGTATTTTACAAAACTGACATCAAAGACCGAAAAATACAACTGCCATTTCCGACACAACCCACTAATCTGCCTGTGGCCCTCTGATGTGGCATTTGTGTGTACTTATTCTCTTACCCTCACCCTCAGAAGGGTGGCAGGGTTTGTTCTGCCAGTTCTGGTGGGGTCGAGGGCTGGGAGGGGCCCACGTGGCAGCTACAGGCGTGCCCCACCCTCCGCTGCTCTGTGCGAGGCTCTGAGGATGCGCGAACAGACCAGCTGCCTCCCCGTCTGGAGCAGAACAGCAGATGTTCCCATCCCGCGAGGTGGTGAAATCACCTTTATTCTGCAAGTGAGGGTCAAGTCAACCCTGCCCATGGGTGGGACCTCTTTAGGCATGGCCCAGGCCACCTTAGGGCCTGACACTTAGAGGAAGAAAGAAAGGAAGAAGGAAGGGTTGCCATGTGGTATAATTTTAAGAACTCTGAGGACTTGGCCCATCACATCCTCCCTGCTACCCCAATGGAGCCTGACATTCTCACTGTCAGTGGCCCTTCCAGCTACGCAGATCTGTTCCCTCTCTGAATCAGGCATCAATCGATTATTCATTCAACAAATATTTATTGAGCCCCTACTATGGTGCTGAGAATATAGCTGTGAACAGAATAGGCAAAAACATGCCCTCATGATGTTTACATTCTGGGAGGAGGGAGGAGACAATAAACAAACAAGGAATATTTAGGTATTTGTATTTATAACATACGTTTTGTAGTATGTATGATGGTGATAACTGCTAGAGAGGATGGTAAGCAGGGATGAGAGACAAGGGGACAAGAGGGGCATGTATGAATTGTAGAGAAAGTGACCAGGGAGCCCTCACTGAGAAAGTGACAGTTGAATAAAGACCTGAAGGAGAAAGGAAGCAAGCCATGCAGATATGCAGAGGAAGAGTGTTCCAAGGAGAAGAAACAGCAAGTGCAAAGGCCCTGGGGTAGGGCCTTTGATTTCCCGTATTAGTTTTCTCTCTTGAGCTGGATCACAAGCAACTTGAAGGTAGGAATAATGTTTTATATGTCTTTAGAAATGATTTTGATTACCTTTCACTGTATACTCTCTTGTACCTCTTAAATTTTGTTTCACTTGTAGGTATTACCTATTATAAAACATTTTTTAATTGAGCTTATGGCTCAGAAGGGGGATACACAGCATAGAGCTGGACACACAGTAGGGCTCAGTAATAATTTGCTGTTTGAATATTTGATAGTGACACATTGAAAACATCAGGGCCCACTTTGTCTTTTAAAGATTACCCATCCTGTAGCTTTCCTGAGAGGCTGTTTAGTGACAGGCCAGGTTTATTTACTACCATCCAAGGGGCCATTTGGTCCTTTTCCAACCAGTTTTAACTGTGGAATTTCCACCATGGGATGGCCCTCAGATTTCCGGTTACATGAGAGGACTATACTTGTCACCTTTTTTATTAGCTTCCTCCGAGCCCCTGAAAGCTCCTCAGCCAAAAGAGTAGAATTTGCAATTTTTTTTTTTTTTTAAGGGAAGCGTGTCTAAGGCATTCACAGTTGAAAACCCAGGGAGAATGTAAAGAGTCAGCGGTACCTGGAGTGCAGGCAGTGGAAGCGAACTGCATAGCAGGAGAAAGGGGACAGAATTTGGTACTCTTGCTAGGTGGCTCACTCGCCTGTCTCTTTGCCCTCCCGTCAGCCGTGGGCCCACAGACGCTGGCAGGAGCTTACACAACACTCGAGCCAGTGCTTCAGAAAACACTTTTGTTTCCGGACCCGCTGAAGAGCATGTCGTATGGCACGTCCACTTCATAGCTGTAGAAAAACTGTGAGAAAGAAAGGAAAACAATGACAATCATTTAAAAATAATGGTGGAAATATTTGTGTTTCGGGTAGGTTCCTGTTCATTTTTACGGTTTATCAATTTTATCTATTTAGGTGATGAGGTCTCTTTTCTGCAGAGCCAAGGGACAAGAGGCACACCCAGCCTGGACAGCAGCCTAGAAAGGAGACATCCAGGAGAAGGGGAAGAATGAGGCGCGGAGGGAGGGCCAGCCAAGAGTTAGAAGCTGAAGGAGTTTTCTGTTGTCCCAGAGAACAGTACAAAGGTTGTCCGCAGCAGATTTCTAAGTTTGATACCAAGCGAGGGTGCGAGAGATGTTAAATAGTATTCATTTGGCAGGGAACGGAGAGGCAAGCTGAGGTGTCTTCCTATAGGCAGTAAAGATAAATTTGGTAGGAAACTGCCAGCGCCACCTCTGCTCCGAGGTCCAGCACTTTAAAATGCATGCTGTCATGTTGCCATTGGGCTGGGTACAGGGCTCAAGAGAAAGTGAATTCATATTTTTTCAAAACTTGTCTTAGAACAATAATTGATGTACATCATGATTTCAGATACAGTAAGTCCTCAGTAAATGTCTGAAATTCTCCATGGATCTAAAATAGAAATTTAAAAATTCACCACCACCGGCACCACTGCTTTTCTTTGTAGGGAATTTGAAGGATGCTATGTACAGGGCTTGCATAGAACGAACCTCAGGGACTTTTTTCCCCCACTCCTGCCCTCCCACTCCACCTGCTCGGGAGCCTTCTGCAGGCCTCCAGTCACTCCTGTGCTGTCTTGTCCCTGGCCTGCCTCCTTCCTTCCCCTGGAGCCTTGGCGTCCTGGGGCATCATCTCTACCCATCTAATGATAAGAGGAGGCTAATTTTCTTTCTCATTTTGTTATGTTGATTAAGAGTTCTATTTTTATATTCCTAGACAGTCCAATATTACCTGGACTGTGGGCTGAATGCTCAGTGGGCTAAAGGCTCGTTTAGCAAGCCCTGCAAGTTCAGCTACCACATCACAAACCAGATGGGCATGGCTACCTTAATTGCAGGAAAATGCCGGAGGGAATTAAGTCCTCCAAACAACCTATAGTTGTTAGGTGGAAAATGTCACTTTGACCTTTTATTCAGTGCTTTTTAACTCAGGCTTTCTTTTTCGTTTTTAAAAAAATTTTGATGAGGCAATAGTCACACGAAGCAAAATTTTAAAAGTTCAAAAGGGGAAAATTCCCCCTCTCCCTACCCCCCCCCCAGCTTATTTCCATGCTCAGAGGAAACCAGTGTACACATGTCTTGTGTATGCTCCACACATGTCTTATACATCTACAAGCACACACGAAGCAGCCCACATTATGATAATTTCTCTTTCCTCTGGCCCTTGATTTTCAGCTGTGTCTTCCCCTTGCGCTGTCTACCACACGATGGTCCAGCCATATTCTTTGAATCGCCTTCCAGATAAAAATATCTTAATAAGCATCAGTGCCTTTGCCTGGAGGATAAGGGAACAGCTTTATGTGATTGGGGCTCTGCAAGCACGTTGGTGTCACACGACTGTTAATTTAAACCACATCTTGAACGAGGTCTCTTAAGGTCATAAAGTGAGGACTCCATGAAAAGATCTGTCTTCTAAGGCTGTGGCGTGTTTTCTCTTGTTCCAGAAACTAGAATGCGCCGAAGCATTCCCGTGGAGGTTGATGAATCAGAACCATACCCAAGTCAGTTACTGAAATCAATCCCACAATATTCCCCGGAAGAGGAATCAGAACCACCTGCTCCGAACATAAGGAACATGGCGCCCAACAGCCCGTCTGTGCCCCAAACCCCTCACTATTCCTTGGGAGACTTTTCCCAGGCTTACCCACCCCTGAAACTTGCAAATCACCGGCGCCCTGTGTCCCAGGAGGTCACCTGCCTGCGCACTAAAGTTCTGGAGGAGAGCGAAGACAGCTTCTGGAGGAGACACCCAGACCCGGGCAAAGATCTTCCCTCGGGCTCTTCTGCAGCCAGCGAGTCTGAGTCTGAGTCTGAGTCTTTGGTTGGAGCCTTCCCACCGGAGCATCAGTTTTTATTTATGGAAAAACGTAATCAATGGCTGGGATCTCAGCTTTCAGCAGCTTCTCCTGACACTGGCCATGACTCAGACAAATCAGACCAAAGTTTGCCTAATGCCTCAGTAGACTCCTCGGGCAGGAGCCAAGAGACGGCCCCACAGCCCCAGCTTCAGCCCCACAGGAACCGAGCAGCCCCGGATCTGCCTACAATAGACACGGGGTATGATTCCCAGCCCCAGGACGTCCTGGGCATCAGGCAGCTGGAAAGGCCCCTGCCCCTCACCTCCGTGTGTTACCCCCAAGACCTTCCCAGACCTCTCAGGTCCAGAGAGTTCCATCAGTTTGAACTTCAGAGGTATCCAGCGTGTGCACAGATGCTGCCTCCCAACCTCTCCCCACAGGCTCAGTGGAACTATCATTACCATTGTCCCGGAGGTCCCGATCACCAGGCGCCATGTAAGTGAGTTTTACGTTGCGTCGCATCACTAGACAGAATGCAGGGAGGGCCTTCTTCTTCCCATAGTGGCTTTCCATGTGTGGTTCCATTTGCAAGGGGCTTTAGAAGAATGCTTTATCTTAGCCCAAAGCTGTCCCACTTGGGACCCGCTTCTCCAGGAACCTTTAAGGAAAAAACAAATTCCTCTGCTAGGTTCGTTCACCTGCCTAGAGGTAGGAAGATGAGCCAAATGATTTTAAGAAAGCTTGTTTGTTGTCTGAATTCTTGAGCATCTGGGTTCTTCCCCATCTGCATGCTTCTTTCCCATCTTAGATTTGGCAGAGAAAGGGGCCTTCTGTCAAAAAAATCAGAAGGTGCCCAGAATGTCACTGAGACTCTGGATTCATGCCATTATTGAAGATCAGGGTGCTCCCGATTCTCTTGCTTGAACCCCTTTGGCGACTTGAGCCATCGGCCTCTATCTTCTGTTCTAGCCACGCCCACGGACTGGTGTCCCCTCAGCTTGTCCAGCTGATTCACATGTCCAAGCATTTGCCCATGTTCTTCTCTCCGTCCAGGATGTTCTTCTCCTTCTTGTGCGTTTGACCCAGTTTTATACCTCTTTTATTTTTTTTACAGCTTTATTGAGATTTAATCTCAACATCCTGTAAGGTTTCACATACTATAAGGTTCACCCTTTGCTCATTTTAAGTGTACAAGTCAATGAATTGTAGTATATTTACAGAGTTATACAACCATCACCATATGTCCTTTTGTTTGTTTGCTTGTGAGGAAGATTTGCCCTGAGCTAACATCCATTGCCAATCTTCCTCTTTTTTTTTTTTTGGCTTGAGGAAGATTAGCCCTGAGCTAACATTGTGCCAATCTTCCTCTACTTTGTATGTGAGATGTCGCCCCAGCATGGCTGATGAGTGGAGCAGGTCCACACCTGGGATCCAAACCTGCAAACCCAGGCCACTGAAGCAGACAGCGTGGAACTTTAACCACTCGGCCATGGGGCTGGCCCCCGATATATGTCTGTTAAGACTCAGCTCAAGTGTCCCTCTGGAAACCTCCCCAGATCAGTCCCTCCTTCCGGTTCTCTCTTTCCTTGTGCTCTGCCTGTTGAGGCTCCTACTACCAGTATGGCACCTACTTAGGGACTTTTCTACCTCTCCTGCCAGACTGCAAACTTTTGCACATCAGCAAAGGTATATTTTCAATCCATAATTCCCCAGCATTTAGCACAGTGACTAGCACACGCTAGACTCTCAATAAATTAGTTCTGAACGAGTGAATGAATGAATAATATGTATCAGCGCATTAAGCATCTCTGAAAGTGATAAAGTCTTAGATTGAGATAAAAAGCCCATCACAGTTCTGGATATTAAATCTCTACTGAGGCCACTGGAAAATAATGATAGGGCTTTACAGATTACATACAGGCCTGTGAGATGTGACATTTTTCTTAGAAAATAAATGCTGTACAAAGGGCAGTTCAAATGGTATAAGAGTCTGACCACGGGCCTGATGCCCAGCTTTAAAATAAATTATAGAAATAATTACAAATGCTGTAATCAACCACGATTTATGTATTTGCACATGTACACTTAGTATAAAGCTTCCAAAAGTGAATGGAGCAGTATAGTAATTCATAATTTAAAAAAAAAAGAAGAAGAAGAAGGAAGGAAGTTGAATTAACTTAGAAGAAATAGATAAGAACAAACATAAGGTTGGAGTGAGGCCAGGAGCTGGGGAAGCAGCAGGATTTGGAGAGAAAGAGCCCCTGAGGACGAAAACTGGGCCCAAGGTGTTGGACTTGGGGAAGTCAACTGACTGGGGCTGGTGGACACCACTGCCTGTTCCCAGTGCCCAGGAGTGGGAGGGTGGGTGTGGTGACAGAGTTCCTTCAGCATGAATCACTGAGAACTGAACCGTGGCAGGGTCTGGGTTGTGTTTATTTCTCAATGATTTCCAGGTTAAAAGGGATTAATTTTGTGAGAAGAATACCACAGACTACTTTTTTTTAAAGCATTCTACCTGCATTTAACTTTTCTGATAACAGTAATATTTGTTCACTCTCAAAATTGAAATATGCCCAAAAGTCCCGTTCATATTTCTGTTACCCAAATGTAATTCCTTATTGGGGTTTTGACATATTTATTTCTGGTTTTTTTCTTTGAATATATATTTACTGTAAAGTTAAAATAATCTCCAGTGACATTCAGTGTACTTCTTCCAGCATCATTTAAAAACGCTGCATATGGGGCTGGCCCCGTGGCTGAGTGGTTAAGTTCTTGTGTTCTGCTTTGGCAGCCCAGGGTTTTGCTGGTTCGGATCCTGGGCACGGACATGGCACCACTCATCAGGCCATGCTGAGGTGGCGTCCCACATACCACAACTAGAAGGACCCACAACTAAAATGTACAACTATGTACTGGGGGGATTTGGGGAGATAAAGCAATTAAAAGAAAAAAAGAGGATTGGCGACAGTTGTTAGCTCAGGTGCCAATCTTTTTTTTTAAAAAAAAAATGCTGCATAGCATTTCAGCAGATGGATCTACCAAGTTGTTTTTAACCTATTCTCTATTATTGGACATTTTGAAGAGTTTCCAGTTTCTGATCTGATAAGCGATGATATGACAGACATTATGGACATAAGTTTTTATCTGCATTTCTGGTTAATTCCTTAGATTAATGTGTAGAGTATGAAGACTTAGTCAAGGGCTTTGTGTTCCTAAGTCCCAAGCAGTTGCCTTTATCCACTCACAGGAGAAAGCCTCATCGTGATAGACAAAGAAAGCATTGTCTCATTATAATTTGAGGGTCCCAGGAAGATCTTCCCACTTGAAAGTATTTTTCCCGTGGAAGCCTGAAATGGCACCATTAGCAATCCGGTCTTCGGAGGTAAGCATTGTCTCCTCCGGGCAGGCTCTTCAACAATGCAAACACTCCGCTGGGAACACTTTGAGTCTCTAATACCTCAGGACCTGCTCTCTTTCATCAGATCCCTGTCCCTGGATCTCTATATTATTTCCTTCTATTGAAGGCGGGAGGAGACTGCTGCCTAGAATCCTGGGAGTGAAGAGAGGTGATGAAAGGCAGAGAGAAGTTAGACGGGAGAGGGGAGCAATTCACAGAAGAGAATATAAACAGCCAATAAGCATATGAAACCAAGCTGAGCATTACTGAATTTAAGAAAAATGTATATATGCAACATTTTTAAAGATACCTTTTTCCTAATTAGGTGTGCAAAGATAAGAAGCCTCAGACCACCAGTGTTAGTGGGGTTATGGGGAAATGAACACTCCCATAGACTCTTGGTAGGAGTGTAAATTGGTACAATCTTCCAGAAGGCAATCTCACTATTGACCAAAGTTTTAAATGTGCTTCCTCTTTGGCTCAGCAGTCTCACTTGTAGCAATCTATCCTGTAGAAACATTAAATGAGCATATAAAAATATACAAACAAGGATGCTTACTAAAGCATTGTTGTATTAGAGTAAAAATGAAAACACCTAAAATGCCTGTCAATAAGAGGACAGATAAGTAATTTGTGATTTATTTATACAATGGACTACTAGGCCTCTGTTACATAGAATAAGATACACATTCTGACATAAAAAAGATTAAGTGGAGAGGCTGGGCCCATGGCCCAGTGGTTGGGTTTGTGTGCTCTGTTTCAGCAGCCCAGGGTTTCGCCAGTTTGGATTCTGGGAGCAGACCTAGCACCGCTCATCAGGCCATGTTGAGGCAGCATCCCACATAGCACAACCAGAAGGACCTACAACTAGAATATACAACTATGTACTGGAGGGCTTTGGGGGTAAGAGGGGAAAAAAAAGGAGAAGATTGGCAAGAGATGTTAGCTCAGATGCCAATCTTTAGGAAAAACAAAAGATTAAGTGGAAAAGCAAGATGCAGTGTTGATCCCATATGTGATATTTTAAAAAAATATATGTGTTTAAAAAACATACATTAAAAAGTCTGGAAGAATTGCCCCAACTGTTAACAGTGATCATGGAGGGTGGGGGTCAGGGAATTAAGAGGCAGGGAGAGTATCCTTCTAACTTTATATACTTTCGTTAAATTTGTTATAGCAAACAAGTATTACTTTTATAATTAAAAAATAAGTAAAAATTAAAAAGAAGGAAGAAAGGTGAGGGGAAATGAGAGTGTACAGGTGGGCTTGTCGTAATTCACTCTGCATGAGCCTTGGCCCTGGCTCCCCAGGGCATCCAATCACAGAAGGAGGGTCAGTTGGGCCCATTTGGTCAGGAAAGACCAGGGCTTATGGTTTTTCTTCTAGGCTTCACAAGCCCAGAACATCTGCAAAGCCTCCAACAGCAATGGTTCCCATGAAGGTTGCTGCGAGGATTCAGGGGGATAATGTGTTAAAGGCACTAGGAAAGTGGCTGGCTTGTACTAAGCCCTCAATAATGAGCAGCTCTTAGTTATTATTATTATTATTTAAGTGGATCCTGCAGCCCAGCTCTGTCGAGTGCCCTGCTCCTTCCAGATCCCTCTTGCTGGCACAGATTTTAGCATTCAAAACGGGTGTACAAATGCTTAGTTTCATGTCAGGGCTATAACTGCACTTAATTGCCAACAAAACCACTTCAAAAGAGCTGTTCACCTAAGGGATGTTCATGCAGATGGAAACCATGGCTACGTGGTTCTCCTCAGCGTTAGAAGAGCGTTACTTCCTTATCCATTAATGAAAATATAAATAAATAATGATCACCATGCAAATGGCACACCTTAGCCTTTGCAAGTTAAAGCAAAAATGGTTACTGGTCCCCCCTTTCATGTAAAAGAAGAAAAAGTTTTCAAAGCAGGTGAAAACAAGAAGTGGAATAAGACTATGTTTCTTCCTCACCCAACCCCCTGGAGAAGTTGGCCTCATACGGCCTCAGAATCCTTCCACTGAAGGTTACCAGAATAGAGATCATGGCTGCACAACCAAATAAAACCCATGATGCAAATAAATTGGAAAAAAATGAATATAATAAATCGACTGAGCCCTTATTTTACTGTAAAATTCTTGCTTTCTCTACCAGGGAGATTGAATAAAGTAAAACTGTGGGCACATGCCTACTATTGCTCCTATGGAGCCAAAAAGTGCTTATTTGTCTGCTAGCATGCATGCACAATTAAAAGTATGGAAAAAATTAAACCAGATGGAAGACATGATCAAGAAGGGAGTTGCCTTTCAGGACCCACAGCTGCTTACAGCTGTGGGAGTTCCTGTGACAGTTTACGTTGGTCATTTTGTTTCCTGCTAAACTGACTGCATTATATCATGATTTTTTTGACAACTTAAAAATCAGATTTTATTTTCTCACTCATAAACTCTTTTAATACCATTCTTAATAAGGAAGAAAAATGTTGAATGTTTTGACCAATAAGTGGAAAACCTCGTTTAGGATTTGGTTTACAAATTCCAAGTGGTAAAAGCCTAGTAACATGAAGACCGTGTGTAACCAGGCCAAGAGGATCATAAGATTGACAAATAACATACAGTTCTGGGCACCCATTTATGATTGTGCAAGATCTGTATTTTTGTTTTGTGGTTAACACTGCCTCAGAATTGAGGAGTTACCACGCTAACAAATCATTTGTCTATCATATCACCCACCGCCTTCTATTCTCCATTTCCTCCAGAATAAACTCTCTTGATGGAATTTTAGGCACCCAGGACAAGTCAGTGGGGGAGATATTTTTGGGCAGTCATTCTTAAGTCTACCATGTAGGTGGCTGCCCACTTGCATGCCTGTCCTTCTCACACACTAACGAGTGTAGGTTTGTGTTTCAAAACAGACACCCACAGACACGCAAATTTTCTTTCCTTCTCTCTCCATTTATTTTGAGCTACTCAAGGGAACTGTATCCTATTTATCTCTGTTTACCCAGTGCCTAGCCATAGCGGTTCAATAAATATTTGTTGAATGAATAAAAAGAAATCTGTTCCCTACTTCCTGGGGAAAGGAGTGGTCCCTAATCATGAGTAGAGCCTTTGTGATATCAAACCTTGGAAAAGCCATCTTTAATTGTCTTATGGGAGAGGGGAGGAAGGGAGGGAGGTCAATGAGATTTGGAAACAGAACTTGACCATTCATTCATTTATCATTTATCACAAATATTTATCCAGTCCTGTGCTAGGCACTGAGCGTACAGTGGTGAATATGACACATGGCCCAGTTTTCATGGAGTTCAGAGTCTACTGGAGAGACAGATAAGTAGAAATCAGCAAATAAAAGCACAGAGTATAAATGCTTTGAAGGAAATAACTAGGTGTTAGAACAACATTAATAGATAGCATGGCTGGAGGAAGACACATTTGAGCTGAAATCTACAGGATGAGAAGGTTGAGGAAGCAAAGAGCTTGGTGTAGCTAAGGTACCAAAAGCAAGCCAGTGGGGCTGGAACAAGGTGAGCAGGGCGAGAATGATATGCCAGCAGATGAAGGATGCAAGGACCGTGGTAGCGAATTGGATTTTATTCTAAGTTAAACTTCTTCTTTAGGAAAACAGAAAACTGAACTCCATAATCCTGAATAAAGAGCTCAGAACAGTACCTGACACATGGCAAGTCCTCAATAAATGCTCGCCATTATTATAGATACAGTACCCAACGAAACTAGCAAGCCTTGGTCAAAAGAGTAGAATGGGATGATTAAACTTGAACAATGAAAAGGTACTCATTTACCTGATAAGCATAGTTTTCATTTAACAACTTTTCCACACAACCAGCCAAATTCCAGACAAAAGCAGTCAAATTCCATTTACAAAAGGGAAAGCTTATTTTTGATTGATCCTCTGATATCCAATATTTCTTTGTTTTAAACAATCAAAGGACGGCATAGAGGACTCTACTGTCAGTACCTAATTTTAAAAATAGATGAGGTGGATCATTTTCATCTGCTCACGTAAACCAGTATAAGTTTTTACCACAGGTGGCCATTTCAGAAATGAAAGTTCCAGCTAATCAAACACTTAGCTCACAAGCCTTAGTGATTTTAATGATATGATTTGTTGCTATGAGACAAAAACATGTTGTGCGGGAAATAATCTGTTAGAAATCATATGACCTTCATTCAAAGGCTTTGATTAACAGCACTAACATCCGCTCTCTGGAAAAAAAATAAACCCTATGATTAGAGCTTAGTAGTCCTTTTAAAGCAAATAAAACATTATTAGCCACTTATTAATGGATGTGGGAAGCAAAAATGGCTCCAAACATTAAAAACTCTCAAGGCCACTGGCAAAGTTTCTCCTCTTTTACCTTTTCTTTTCCTTCCTAATCCCAGAAAGAGATACTGAAAAAAATAACCCAAATGGACAGCAGATGAGAAGTAGCCAGTCTAGAAGACCCAAGACCTAGCAAGCAGATGGCTTCTCTTTTCTGTGTGTGTGAAGTTGGCTTTGTGACTATTCAGTCTTCATACATTTATTTTTTGAGCATCCTTTGTGTGCCAGCAGTGTGCTTGGAGACATGGTGGCCAACAGACACGGTCCATGCCTTCACAGAGCTTGGATGCCAGTAGGGAAGGCAGACAAGCTGACAGGTAAGCGTCATGCTTACTTACACAGAAACGTGATGAGCACCATGAAGAAAATAAAATAGAGGGGATGGGATGAGGCAACTGGGTGAAGGGTTGCGCCTCTTTGAACAGGTGATAGCTGAGCTGAGCCCCGAATGACAAGCAGTTGTTCCATAAAGGTATAGGGCAAAACCATTCTGGGCAGAGAGGGCAAACTCGCTCCCAGAGCTGGAGACAAGCTTGAGGTGTTCGAGCTTGTGAAGAAAGACGACCAGGTAGCTGGGCTTGGTGAGCTTGTGAGAGCGTAGTAGGAGATGAGGTGAAGAAGGGCAGAGACTGGATCACGCGGGGTGGATTTTAAGTGCGGTGGGAGATCTCTGGAGGGGTGGAGCTACAGCTGGTTTTGTAAATGGTCCACTCACATGAGTCTCATCTAAAGCAGGGCTGGCCCCTGCCTGGAGACCTGATGGCACTGGCACTTTTTGCCCCTTTTTAGTTGGGGAAAAGGAGCAGCAGGGGAAAAAGAACAACCTGCCCTGTTGCCTTGAAATTCCAACTGGTGATCGGGATCGCTTGGAATATATCTGACCTGCCCCAGGAAGGCTGTAAAAGCAAAACCTCTGTGGTGTATCTTGTCCCAGACCATAGGGGTCTCTGTGGTCCTGTCTCCCCCTTCTTAGAGATGCCCTCCAAGTCCTGGTCTCCTTTATCAGCCAGGGGCTGGGAAAGGCTCAGGCAGATCCTTTTATCCTCCTCGCCTTCCTCAAGCCCCTAATACCATGACTCAGCCTAAGCAACAGCAGGGCAAGGGTCACGGTCAGGGCCAGGAGACCATCTGGGTTGGAGGGGTGTGGTCACTTTTGCCAGAGGAAGCATGACAGGAAAGATCTGGCTGGTGTCATGGATCAAAGCAAATAATAGATTGAATCCAGAGGATCTGATTGTGCTTGAGAGACTGGCTAGAGCGCATTCCCAGGGTCACTCAGCCAAGTTTCCTTAGTCCAGACAGTGGCGACCTGAAGCCAGCCACACTAGTGAACACGCACATTACTTGTTTTCTGTCCTGTCCTCGAGGCCATCACTCCCCTGCATGTTCCCCTAAAAACTTCAATGGCTCCAGACTACTACCAGACTAAGAGTAAAATTCTTAAGCCACATTCTCACCCCCCACATTCTGGCTCCAACCTACCTTATCTGTTACTTTCTTGCTTACTTGCTAGTTTTATTTCACTTTACATCCTTGCTTGTATCCTACTTACACAGCAGCCAAACTTGAGTATGACTTTTATAATCAGAAAAAGAAAAAGACCAAAAAATATATTGTTTTGAAAAACAAGGTTCCTTCTTGCCCTAACTAGCTGTGCCTCCTGGATCATCCAACTTCTTACCTGGGCAGAGGTGGCAATGCTTGGATCACCAGGAGGTGCTCGTGATTTATTTTGTAGGGTTACCCACTTGGCTCTCTCCAGTCCCCTTGTAGGCTGGACCCACCCCTAAGGCGCATGCCCACCGTTTCCTCTCAGATTTCCCACACTGAGCCCCTTCGTGCCTGGACAGGTCCCTCAGAGGCTTCCTCTCTCACCCTTCCTGGGTGCCCTGCATCCCTCCTCTGGCTTTCTGTTGTCTTCTCTCACCTAGTGAGGTAGGCTGCCCTTCTTCCCTTCAGACTGCTGCTTCTGGGCCTGGCTGGGACCATCTTTCTTCTAGATTACACGTTCATATAAGTCACCGCCAGCCCTGGCTGTGCTCCAAGGCCTGCCCTCTCCTGACTGCCCTGGCCCCAAGTGCACGTAGGTTTTAGCAAGAGAAGACCAAGAAAGTTAGGAAGTGTTGCCAACTGGTTGGCTACTTCCCAGAGGTATGAGCCAAGTTTTCATTCATTTACTGCTAAGAGGGAATGGTGAATGCGTGCGTATGTGTGTGTGTGTGTGTGTGTGTGTGTTGTGTCCACTTGGGGGAAGGAAAGGACAGAGTAGTGATTCTGTATCTATCATGAGAAAAATTTCTCCTAGCCTTGTTCTAGAAACTTGGGGAATTACGGTAGGAATGATGGTGTGAGAGAGGTTCTTCATGGTTGGATTATCCTAAGTATCTTATTAAAATAGGGGCCTCTGTGGAGCTTTGTGCTTTCCAATTAGAACACCAAACTCAGGAACTCACAGATGTTTATATTTAGGAGGAAAAGAAAAACAATGACTCAGTTAAATAAAAACCTCTCAAGTAAATAACAGTACAGAAATATGGCAGATATCACGGAGGTGTATCTGGAATCCTCAGTTAGTATCAAGACAAAAATCTGCACTGAGCTTACTCTCCTTTCTCAGGAAGGAGCTAGAATCAATCTGCCCTGTTCTCTTTGCTACAGATGGCCACGACTACCCTCGAGCAGCCTACCAGCAAGCCATCCAGCCGGCTCTGCCTGGGCAGCCCCTACCTAGAGCCAGTGTGAGAGGCGTGCACCCTGTGCAGAGGGTCGTCCTGAATTATCCTAGCCCCTGGGACCAAGAAGAGAGGCCCGCACAAAGAGACAACACCTCCCCAGGACTCCCGAGGTATCAGTAAGTATGACAGGGCCAACTTTCAGATATTTTTAACATGAAAAAGAATGATGCCAGTGCAATCAAGATGTATCAAAACTCTGTGGCTTTGCTACCCATGTCAGTGACCAAGTCACACAGGGGAATGCCCCACAGAGACTTTTTAGGTCAGGAGGAAATGGAAGCTGGTTGACAAGAATGTCTTTACCAGACATATAAAGCCACTGGTGACTAGTCAAAATTCTCTTGAAGGAAAGGCTCTTAAGATGCTAAGTCACTCCCCACTTCTTTTACTTTCAGGTCACCTGGCCTTTTAGTCCATGAGAGAGATCTTTATTTTTATGATGACTGACTTCCGCTGTTAGGAAGGTCCTTTTTAGACCCTTAGTTTCTATACCTGTTTAAGCACATTTCTTACTTTGAAATTTTAAATTTAATTAGTTCTCAATAGAAATTTAAAATAAGCTATTTTCTTTTGTAATAAAAGCACTCACTCACGCTGAACATCATTATTAGGTCTTTCCTATACTTATTCCAGGAAAACAATTCTGGTTTCTCTTGACTTCAGTTGTCTAATGCTTTATAGTCATGCACCGCATAATGACATTTCAGTCAATGACAGACCACATGTACAATGGTGGTCCCATAAGATCAGGAGCATAGCCTAGGTGTGTAGCAGGCTATACCATCTAGGTTTGTGTAAGTATATTCTATGATGTTCGCACAACGATGAAATCACCTAATGACATATTTCTCAGAACATATCCCCGTCGTTAAGTGACACATGACTGTAATCATTTTTCTCCTCATTGTTCTCTTTTGACTCTTCAAGTTTTCCTTTTCTCTGAATTTATGGATCTAAAATATATATGAAAAACTCATGTAAATAGAGCTTCCTAATTTATGACAAAATTAGAAAGAGCGTGGATGAAATGTTTGCTCTTGTTCAAGCATAACCTTTATATACCACTCAAAATAAAACTATATTCTGTTTTGAGAATCAGTATGAAGGTCCTATTAAAGCAGATTCTCAGAAATATAGAAATTGATAATTAGCTCAAAACGTTTATTGAAAGAAAAAAGCCCACTCTATTTACAATAGCAGATCTCTGTTTCCTCTTTATTCAAAAGCTCACAAGCCCTCAGATTTTCTTTCCAGACAGGTCCCTTATTTTTTTAAAACAAAATTACATGGAGTTTAAATAATGGAATTAAGTAAAATATGATTTTACAGACAGATAAGCACTCTTGAAGAAGAAATATCTAAAATTCCAAGAAAACAAACAAAACTTAAGCATCTTTATGAAACACGTTTGGTGTTGAATAGGGGAGGCCATAGTAATTTTTAAAATAAACATTTATTTTGAAATAATTCTAGATTTACAGAAGAATTGCAAATATAGTACAGAATAATTGCTTTTGTAACATCAATTCAAGCCTGCTCTGGTCTCCTTGGATTTATTATTTTAGGATAATGAAAAATAAGTTTAGGCAATGAAGCTAATTCTCCTGATACTGAAAATCTGAAAGAGCACCTTAATTCAGAAAGTTTACTCAGTCATTAATCTTCATGATATTGTTTTTATATGGAAGTTTTTGAATATTATCAAGACCTTAACATTTCTTTATCAAATGAGCAATTGTCTTCTATAACAACTAAGCAACTTTGGGTATAAAGAGATTTAATGCAAAAAGGATATGGAACTGGATCACCATTAAATGAAGGCATATTTTATAGGAATTTTTTCCATATAGTAATAAAAATATAAAATAAAAATAACTTCCTCAAACATCCATATTTTAGAAATATAGTATATTTGAGATTCTGTGTAACTTTATTTTATAATCTGTTACATAAGACTTTCAGAATTTTTGATTACTCTTTTGGGTAAAAATATGAAAACATAAGCAACAATTTATAAAAACTGGCATATACAGATAGATTTTGTAATCAAAACATTTTTAAATTTATAATATAAACAATCTCAAACACACAACAAATAACAAACATCCATGTTCCCACTACCTACATTTTTAAAATGTTAACATACTGCTGCATTTGCTTCAGAGTTTTTTAAGGAAATAAAACACTACGGTTGTAGACCCCCTGTCAGTAAGGATTCACTTACAGAAAACAGAAACAACTCAAGCTATTTTAAGCAGAAGAGAGTTAATACAGGGAATCAGGTGCTTACAAAATTGTTGGAGGTTGCAGCAGCGAGCTTTAGGCTGGGCTTCTAGGAATGATCCCAGAGCAACACCACAGAACAGGACACCCAAGAAGCTTCTTCCTCTGTCACGGTCAGAGAGGCAGAGGATCAGAAAGCCCCATGGAACTCTCCATTCTAGGCCATGCTGCCATAGTACCATCCAGAATCAGGAAGCTGCCACCGCTGCAGCTGTTGGGTCCATTCTGTGCCTACTAGATCTGTACTGGCCAAAAATGGATGCCCATGCCCTGACCTTGACACTGCGAAGCTGATAAAAGGACACTGGGATGCTTCCTGAGGAACTCAGCACCTCGTGACAGCACTTTCCAACAGAAACCACAGAAGTGGCACAAGGGTGGTGTCCACTTCCTGCTACTTTCCAAATCACACATGAGTGCGTCTGATTGTTCTCAGCAGAATGTTCATCGGAATACTGGCAACCAAAAAAATAATGAAGGTGCCCTATGACAATGTGGTAGAAACTTCTTTAAAGGAGTGAGCTTCAAAATCAGACTTTCATCCATATATTAACAACATAAATACCTTTAAACCTACAAAGCCTTTTCTACCTTTTGGTACATAATGAACTGTTATCTATCTAGAAATCCTGTCTTATTATCTGAATGCCTGTAACACCAACCTTGTATGTCACCCATTCTACTAGTTTGTTTTATTGGTGACTTAGTCTGCCTTGTCCGTGAGACTGATCTTCCCAATTAGACAGTCCTTGAATGAAGAAATCAAGTCCAGCTTCCCTCTTTCAACCCCTAGCACGGGCCTGTACTTATGGCAGCCAGCCAAACTGCTTATTGACTGAAACCCATGGAGCACCCCTCGTTCCTCTGGCTCAGAAAAGAAATGGAAGCAGAGGAGAGAGAGAACTCATTGGTATCTTCCCAAAGTTCTTACAGGCTTTCTGTCCCTCTAGGTTTGCCTTTGTGAAAAAGGAAAATTTCATGTAAACGTCTTCCTTTCCAGGGACCAGCTCTATAACCAGCCACCTAACAGAGCTGGAGCTCCTGAGGAGTCCTTGGAGTGTCCTGCAGAGTTGAGACCACAGGGTCCCCAGGCTCCATCCCCAGCGGCTGTGCCTAGACCCCCTAGTCACCCTCCCGCCAGAGGAACTCTGAAAACAAGCAATTTGCCAGAAGAATTGCGTAAGTTCTTTGCAATCTTGTTTTTTCATTCTTGTCAGGTTTTCTTCTTTGAGAGTATTTGATGACTATTCATCCACAATCTTGGATATTTCTCACAGACACAGTGAAATAAAATTTACTTTTTTGTTTTTTGCTTAAAAAGTAACCAGCATTTTGTATGAGTGCTTTTAGTGATTCTGACACTACCAGCAATGCTACTCACAAAGTGCTTACTATTAGGTTTTCTGAAACATATACTCCAATAACAAATAACCCCAACACTTTTCCCTCTTCTAAATGATGCTCTTGACTGGACTTGTCCCTGAGGAAATTGATTGGATGTCCATGTGGTATTGGCCAGGGACCTAGCGTCTCACCATAAATTAGCAACAGCCATCAAGAACGAGGTCATTTCCTGTAGGAATGAGCAATCTTGTTTGGAAAAAGCTGCTCACATTCTCCATACTGTTTTACAACCCAATGCAAACTAAGGCTTTTATTTAAAGAAACATTCGACTAAGTGTCAGGTGATGATTCTTTTTCCACATTTTGCAGCCAGAACCAGAAATATTGAAATCTCACCAAACTGTTCTCATATTAAGGTCAGTCAGGACAGTAAGTTCCAGAAATCTTAAGAAAACAGTCACTGCTTGTGAAATTGTGATATTCTGTTGTGCTTGCTAGAGAAGCTCAGGTAATTCTAGTAAGTGCTTTCCAAATCTGGGCGCCTCTTTGAACCAAACTTAAAAATTAAGCCCTTTGCATTTGTTAATTCCTCTTGAAGGATGTGTGCTCTTTAGTCATTTAGGACTCTGAAAATTTTCTATGACAATGATCCATTGTTATTTTTCATTCAAAAGAGTTCTTCTTTAATCTTCTTCAAATCTTATACAATTTAATTTTGAGCATTTCTGGAGAATAGGTGCTGCCCTGTGTAGGATATAGCCCTGATATCAGTCTCTGGATCATATTTATCTTACCATAATCTATAAAGGAAGTCCTAAAATTCTTACGTAGGAATTGGCTGAATATTAAGTGTTGAGAAGAAAATAAATGGAATGCCATCAATTTGCCAAGCTCCGTAAGTGAGTCAATATGACCACCATACACAGTTCCACTTAAGAGGTATGTTTCAAAAAAAAGAGCCTAAGCATAGATGAATACATATTGACTCAAATTTTCGCTCCAACCCCCCTTTCTTCTCTACCTTCTGCCCTGGGGGCTTCCTGGGATTTTAGCCAATCCATTCGAGACTAAAAACTAACACAGAGATTATTCGTCTATCACGTTAACATGCTAGCCAGGTAATTTCCCCAAGACTTTAGCCTGAGAAAACACTGGTTTTCATCCTGCCTGGGTTAAGCTTGTGCGTGTGCTACCATCTGTTGCTCCAGCTGACCTAGGGAGGAGCGAGGGAGTCAGTGACCCTGGACCCCCCAGAGGTGGTGTCTCTCCTTCAAGCTGCTGAAGTTCTCACTAACATTTCTGAGCTGCACTTTAATCTGCTCCAACTTCCTGGCCTTTCCCTCGCCTGTAAGTGGATGGGGGGATGGAAGGGATAGGGAACCACTTCCTCCCTCTCCCCTCACTTGCTCTTGTCAAGCAAGAGTTCAGGGCAGCAGAGAGCATCATGAGATCAAAAGAGGACACGGCTGGGTGGCCCCTCAGCAAGGCTGAGCTTCTTGGCTTGCTGTGAGTATTCCTTGGGCACGGTGCCAAGCGTCTCTAAGAAACCAGGTGCTGGCCTGATCTTGAAGACCCGCAGGTTCTGGGTGATGGATTTTTTCTTAATGCATCATGTGGTTTTTCAGAAGACCTCCTTGGCTCGTCTCGCCTGCCAGTGCTCTCCCCTGTGCCTCTTCTTTCCGTGGACCCTGAGCAGTTTGCCCTCCCTTGCACAGACCCCACTGCCCCTTTGGGCCTGTGAATCTATGTCCTAAACCATCCTGAGGTTTCCCTTTATTATTCTAGAAGGACAAAAGACATTGCATGCAATTTACAAGTGTGTTCAGGGTAAAATAATTTTACTCGTTTCTAATAAATGTAAAAAAATCTCTCTTAGGGAAAGTCTTCATCACTTACTCTATGGACACAGCCGTGGAGGTGGTGAAATTTGTGAAATTTTTGTTGGCAAATGGCTTCCAAACTGCTGTAAGTATTTTACCCCAAGAGAACTGAACAATTAAAGAGAGTACAATGAAAAGTAAAACAAAAGGAGAAATAGGATAAATAGCTGTTGATGTTTTAAATTATATTATTTGATTTATGTGGTTATGAACTAAATGCTTATGGGTTTAGGCAGTTATTTTCTAGAGTTTAAGCTGTCCAAAGTCTCCAGCATTGTTTCCCAGCATGCTTTTTGAGTGAGCCTGAGCACCCCGGGGTAGCCGGACGGTGTTATGCCGACCACATGCGCAGGCGGAAGGAAGCGCCAGGCTCGCGCTGCACCTTGTACCTTTGCCCCTTTCCACCAGTCGTGCTGCTTTGGTTGTGCTTCTGGTGATGCAGACGGCTGCAGGCTTCCCCGCATCACCTGCTTATTTTGCACGGTCCTTTCGGTCCGCACTGGCCTGTGGGGTTGGAAGGAGAAGCCTGCAGCCTGGGTGCCCCGCATGCACAGCTGCCGTTCCACACCTTAATGCAGGCCGGGGCTGTGAGGCCGGGTTCTCGGCTGCTCTGGTCGGGTTCTAGGGGAGGCAGACAACCCAGCCCTGCGGTTCACTGGGATCCTGGCCCAAGAACTCTCAGGAAGCACACACTTCTCAAGTCCCCCTGCAGTGCCTTGACACAGCACAGCTCAAAGCCACGTAAGTTTTTCTTTGGGATAAAGAAAATACCACAGGGGGCTGCTCGGAGAGCTGGCTTTCCTTAACATTGAGACCACTTCTTTTCCTTCCCAGATCCCACCTCTGGGTATTTAGTGACAGCAAATTCTAGAGAGTGGTGAATAATTAAGGGAAATATCTACAAATAGGAATGTTGAAGGATAAAGAGGGAAACAGTGACTAAAGGTCCATTTTAAAGATTATTTAGCATTATTTAACAGTTTTTATTTGAATTTTTCCCTTATTCTGTAATTTTTTTTTTAAAAAAATGGGAGTGTCTGGAAGTTTTAAAAAAAGAATACAATTTATACACTCCAACTTCATGACTATATCATGACCAACATTTCAATTTCTCATTTCTGGAATAAGAAAGCACTGTGGTAACCATGACATAAAATAAAATTACAGGACATAAGGCCAACATTTAGAAAAGATCTTACTGTTGGTCATTTCTAAATAAGCATACTGAGGGGCCGGCCTGGTGGCACAGCAGTTAAGTTTGCACGTTCCGCTTCTTGGCGGCCTGGGGTTCGCCGGTTCGGATCCCGGGTATGGATATGGCACTGCTTGGCAAAAGCCATGCTGTGGTAGGCATCCCACGTATAAAGTAGAGAAAGATGGGCATGGATGTTAGCTCAGGGCTAATCTTCCTCGAAAAAAAAAAAAAGTATACTGACTGCTACTGGAGAGGAAGACAGGTTTTTGTGACCTTAACAATCAGCAGCTGCTTAGACAGAATCTAAATCTGTCCTTGACCCCTCATCACTATGAAGCCTCGTGGTAGAATCTCGGAGCACCGTCCTGGACAGCTAAGTTACTATACTGATACAGCAAGATCCCCTTAGTGGAGAAAAAAACTGAATGGGTACTTTAAGGAGAGTTTAACGAAGGGACTATTTCAAAGCTCTAGGTAAGTTTTAGGGAATCCACCGAGAATAGTGCAATAGCCTGGGACTAATAAAAGCAGGTTGTTGCTAGCACCCCGAGGTCTAAAGGGGCCAGCGAACGGTGGTTACTGCAGCCCGAAGAGGAGGCTGTATTCGTTGGCTAGAGCTGCCATAAAGTCCCACAGGCTGGGGGGCTCAAACAACAGAAATTTATTTCCTCATAGTTCTGGAGCCTACAAGTCCAAGATCAAGGTTTCAGCCGGGTTGGTTTCAGTCTGAGGCCTCTTCCTTGGCTTGTAGATAGCCATCTTCTCTCTCTGCCTGGTCTTTCCTCTGTGTCTCCTAATCTTCTCTTATAAGGACCCCAGTCATATTTGATAAGGGCCCTGTATGACCTCATTTTACCTTAATTATCTCTTTAAAGGCCCTATCTCCAAATACAGTCACATTCTGAGGCACTGGGGGTTAAGACTTCAACATACGAACTTGGGAGGGACATAATTCAGCCCATAACAGCAGCTATGTGGAGAAGTTGGCTTGCCAGGAGCTATGGATTTTAGTAGAAGTCTGGAGAGACAAATGGAAGATATCCAGCACATTGTGCCTCCCAGAATGTCCACGTAACAGAGAATAATTTAGGTGCTGGGATAATAATAATAATGATCATTTATCGAGTACTTACTTCATGCCTGGCATTAGGATATGCCTTTTCCATGTTAACTCATTTTAATCCTCACAACCACAATAGGAAGTAGGCTTGTTAGCCATATATTACAAATGAAGATAATAAAACTTTGAGAGTTTCAGTAACATTTCCAAAGTCATGCAAGTGGGAAGTGCAGAAGCCAATAGTGGAACCGAGAGTAGAGCCACATCGTCTGTCTCTTCTCAACCCTCACACTATACTGCTTCCATCTTGTACAACAGAAATGGAGCACTGATGCAGTCACAGAGAGATACAAAAGCTTCCTCAAGGTTACCCCAGGAAGTCATTGGCCATCACACATTTTAAAGCAGGAATCAACAACCCAAAGGAAAGCCACTCCATTTTTGATGTCCCATCAGTAAAGAAACATATTGTAAACTTGTATTATGTACTGTTCGTATCTGACAGTTCGGTGGACACGAGGCACCATCTTGTTCCATAGGAAGCTTAGAACCAGGCTGAAGAGAGAAGGCGGACATAAAGGAGACAGTTAGCAAATGAAAGAATGTTATGATAATGTGTTAAGCGTCCAGTACCACTAGTGGTCACAATGGGGTAGGGTTAGGTGAGGTGAAGAGGACGTCAGTGTGTGGGGAGGAGTCACAGAACAGGGGGTTTGCGCTGTGCTTTCAGGTGCAGGGGTGCCAGTGTGGGGAGTAAAGTAGACAGGGCGTGTGGGGAAAAGAGGCAAAGTGCATTGCAGATGGTGTGGAAAGCTTGCTGAGTGTGGCACTTGGCAGAGTGACATTTAGGACGATTGGTCTGGGAGTAGTGTGGCTGAACCAAACAGCCCCTCCTCAAGGACACTCTCCCTGTCACCTATCTCAGTACATAATCCCTCTTCCAATCAAGAGCACCTTGGACACACACACTCTACTCTCTGGCTGCAGGACAAGCCTGAGCCCAAGAAAGGCCTTCTTATTTGGTCTTCTGTAAAATAGAAAACAACTGGTTTTTCTCCCCTTCAAAGACTTGATATTTAATATCAGTCTTTTCCAGGCCTACGAGTTCTCCTCCTTGACTTTCATCATGAACCTTTCCCCTACCATCTCCGTAATTGTTTTTGTGACCGTTCCTTGGATTCGCTCCAAGTTTCATGCAATCTTTTTTTAAACGTATGGATCGAAACTGGACATAATACCATAATAATGACCTGGCTCGTGCAAGTAATGCACTACAATTGTATCTCAGTATTTGCACGTCACGCATCCATTAAAATGTTCCAGCATCACGTGTGCCTCTCAAATTACAGATATATACATAGTGTGGTATATAGTATATATATTGCCGGCTTACATCCAACTTGGTGGTCAACTATGTCTCTCCGATTTTTAAAACATAATTACTGTGTAGCCAAAAATACATTTTAATGTGTACCACTATATCCTAATTATGGATATTTAATACTTCAATGCCGACTAACGTTGAAACTGGGAACATTTTAAGAAAATTGTATTTTGTTCTTTAGATTTACATGCACCTCCCTGCAAAAAGCATTGGTCCTTTTTTCAGTTTTAGATGTATATGTTTTCTTGTGTTTTTTTTCTTGCTCAGCGTCTGGAGAAAGCTTCTCATTAAGAGCCACCTCCCACATCTTTTTCTTGTAGATCGACATATTTGAGGATAGAATCCGAGGCATTGATATCATTAAGTGGATGGAACGCTACCTTAGGGATGTAAGTACATTCCAAAATTATGAGCTTGTTTTCTGGTGAGAAAGACAATTAGCTTGCGAAGTTATTTCAGGAAAGAAGCACAGGCATGGCCACCAAGCCCAAAGCTGAGAAAGTCGCAACAAAGCCTCCCTTGTTGGCAGCTGTGCTGAGGCCTGGAGAGGAAGGATGGGGTCGCCCTCCTGGACATGCCCGGGCAGGAAATAACAGTCAAACCAGACACAGGTGGTTGATAACAATCAGAGCAAACAATTTTTTGACCAGAATAGGAAAGGAGGAAATGAAGGCGGGGAGTGGGGATGGAGCGGCAGAATTCAATTTAATCTGAGGCCACCCCAAGTGTTTGGTAGGATAGGGCTGCAGAGGTTTCCAGGCAGCCTCGCAGGCCACGCGGCACACCACCCCCAGGCGCCCCCCTCGCAGCTCTGTGATTTGTTTTCCACTGACAGAATCTATACTGGCCACTGCGACACTTTGTGCTTTAACAAGATAGAAATTGATTGCTGCCAGCGTGGCCGTGTCAGCCGCTTCGGCCGCTTCTTTCGGAGGGAGCGGCGGGGGACAGTCTCAGCAGGCTGGGGTTTTGCGGCTTGTCCTTTTGTCTGCAGCCTGATGTTTCCTTTGTGCTGAAGGGTCTGTTGCGCCTGACTGTGCTAACACGCACGGTGGCAAGCAGGGCAGTCAGGAGTGCAGTAACTGACAGCTTAGATCCGGCGGCCGGAGGGAGGGAGAGAGGGAGGGGGTTTTTCATCGCGGGTGTTGCAGAGCCTTTTTGCCAGGATGCAGAATCACTTAGTGATTCTGGCTCTCATTAGACGTTTATTAGTGATGGTTGTGGAAAATGGTGGGTAAAACCGCATCCATTTAGGAGAGCCCCTGTTGGAGCCATTTGCTCTGCGTGTTTGAAGGGGGCCTGGGAGGGACTCAGAGGGGAGAAGGAGAGACAGGAGTCTACCTGAGTGGGGGCCTTTCACTTTCCACAGAGAAGGAGCCCAGCCCTCCATCCTCGAGTATGTCAGAGAATGCTTACAATCATGCTGGCCAGCTCCCAGTCTGCCTTCACCAAATGGACCACACTTTACACTTCCATAAACACGCTTTCTCCCTCTCATTAACAGAAGACAGTGATGATAATCGTAGCAATCAGCCCCAAATACAAACAGGATGTGGAAGGCGCTGAGTCGCAGCTGGACGAGGATGAGCATGGCTTACATACTAAATACATTCATCGAATGGTGAGTGGTGAGGGAACCCCAGCACCTTGCCGCCCCTTGGAGATGAGCTCTTCCTTCTTCACTAGAGACCCACTGAGGGTGGCATGAAGATGGGCGAAGAACCTCAGGCAGGACAGGGGGATGTTGGTTCTGGCTCCATCTACCTTTGGGACATTGGGCAAGTCACCGGAGCTCTGGGACTCTACTCCTATCAGTAACAAGGGGAGATTAATCCATCATCTCTAAGTTCCAAGATTCTGGAAGGCAGCGCTCTGCTGGCTTGGTTGTTTACCAACAAATATGAAGTCCTAGGAGGGGCTGGAGACAAGGCTGTGAGGAGAGCAGGCCCCTGCATCTGTGTCATATTCTGTCCCCTGCCTTTTCAGAGGGGCAGAGAAGCACAGTGAAACGGACACGTGCTCTTGTGTCAGAAAGACTTGGTTCACATCCAGCTTCCCCACGTATATGTTGTGTGACCATGGGCCGACTGCTTAAACCTCTTTGTGCCTCATGTCCCTATTCGTAAAACATTTAAATACACTAATACTTACAGTGTTGTTGTGAAGATTAAATGAAATAATAGGTGTGAAGTATATGGCACACATCTGATGCTCAGACAAGGGAAGGGGTTGTTCTTAGCTTGTGATAGATGAGCAAGAGTCCACTGCCTCAGCCAAACTATGGGGCCTGGTCACATTAAAACCAGGGGAGAAATTTATAGGGAGGCAGACTTACTCAGCATCTGATAGAGCATTCTGACTGAAAATATCACCCAGCCCTGGAACTGGCTGTTTTATGGGCTAGCAGTCTTCCTACTTTCCATGATTGTAGAGATGCTGTGGAGCGTGTTCCTGCTTCACCTGGATGCCCGACTAGATTTGTGATTTTCAAACTCTCCTGTGGAGACCCTAATGGATGCCCATGTGTGCTGGGGGTGGGGGTGGTCTGCCTTTTAGGCTTGTTTGTTTACCAAGGATTCTGAGATTTACAAAGGCTTGAAAATCACTGGACTAGGACTTGTGAGCTCCATTTCAGCTGTAACATTCCACAAGCAGAGAAGGCCCCTGGAATGGGCATAAAGGAGCTAGAAGCACAAGTGGCCCAGATGGAATAAGGGAGCAGCACAAGGCAGGAGGCAGTCAGGCAGTCGAGGGACATGAGCTTTACCTCAGGGGAAGCCGACTTAAATCCAGGCCTGCCCTGTGGACCAGGAGCACAGGACGACGGTGGGGGGTGGGATGGGGAGTGCTCCCCATCTGGGTCTTTAGGGTCTCTGTCTCCTCTTCTGCCAAGTATTGACCACTTATTTGAGCTCAGAACCAACCCAAAGTAAAAGCCGAGGTAAGATGGTGAGGTCAAAGAGTAAAGCTGAGAGGTCAAGAGATAGTGTCTCTCCCATTCCATTCTCATAGCCATGGGCTTGGCCCAGAAAAGGTACCATTTCTGCCCTAAAAGGTCATGGCTGGCTCTGGGTGCTGCCATCCCTTGGCTGTCAGCTGCATGTCGCATGGACCCAAAGCACTCGATGTCCTGCCTGCATCTCTAGGAACCTGCCAGTCCCGGGAGCTGACAGCTGGTGTGTGGGAAGGGCTCCAGGTCCCTGCCAGTTCCTGAGGAAACCTGTCAAGCTCTGCTGGTGTGTGGCAATGCCAGGCAGTAATATGCAGCTCAGCCTCAGAGCTAGTCTGACTGCTCAGCCATGAGCCAGATTGTCTCCAAACTCGGTTTCCTAGGGCGATGATGTCTTAGACCCTTCTTCATCACTGAAGTGGGTGAAGAGGCCAGACACAGAAGTGCCTTACTGCCCACCTGGCTGACTTCCTGGTCCCCTCCAGGCAGCAGAAAACTCCAGGACAGAGTGAGTGAAGAGGTGCCCATGAGTAACTGCATCATAGAGCTAATGACTTCTTAGAGGGCTAACATCTGGAAATAGGAGAGAAAATAAAAAATGCACTGCTGCTGGCTGGCCTCTCAACGCATTGGGTAGCCTAGTGGACAAGCAAAATTTTACAGTATACGGTGTTCTGGAAGTCAGAAATGAAATCCAGTTCTCTACTTTTAACTTATGAGCTCTCTGCCCTTCCTTTCATGTATTTGTATGGGTGTGACTGGTGCTTTTTGTTGCACAGTACCTGGGGCATTTTAAAATATGCTTTTGGTGTTGTCGTCTGATTTTTTTTTTTTCTTGCTGAGGAAGATTTGCCCTGAGTGAACATCTGTGCCAATCTTCCTCTATTTTGCATGTGGGTTGCCGCCCATAGCATGGCCACGGACGAGTGGTATAGGTCCGCACCTGGGAACCAAACCTGGGCTGCCAAAGTGGAGCATGCCAAACTTAACCACTAGGCCACTGGGCCAGCCCTGTCTTCTGGTTCTTAAAGGGAGGTGGTTCTGAGAAAACACCTTGTGGAGGATTTGTGTGTACTGTGATTATGTGTGTGTGTATTTGTAAATGTCTAAGAGTGTGTGTTTAGGAGGGGGTTTCTATGGTGATTTCAATAACCACTCGTCACCACTGTCACTTTCTTCTCCATTCTGTTTTTATTCCCATGCACGAGGAAGACTTCTTGGCTATAAAAATCAATCGGAAGGTGAAACAGTTGGGCGCACATAATTCCTCATCTCCTTGTCATCAGAGGCCTGAAAGCTTTGTGCTGGTCACAGGATTTGGAAGACTCTAAATCCCCTCATATTTAAAATTCTGGTTTTGATACAGTTCTTGGCAGCTAAATCTTTTTGGGCCAGCGCAGTGTCTGAGCAAGCTGGGACTGGTGTGGGGAACCTAAAGCTTGGTGGACAGAGCTCTTCACAATCGGCCCCCCAGCCCCGCTCCCTGTCCCTCCCAAGCCTGTCCCGTGCTCTGGCTGCAGTGCATTACTAGCTGGTCCAAAGCCCACTCACATACTTTCTCACCTCTGGACATTTGCTCATGCTGTCTCCTCTCCTGAGAATGTCCTTCCCCCACCCCCGTTTTGCCCTGCCTGACCAAATTCTTTTCGTTCAGTATCCAAACGACACCTCCCTTGTAACTCCTTCAAACCACTGGGGTAGAATAGATGGACCTCATTTTGGGGCTGCCTCAGCAGTTTGTTCCTACTGTTCGTACTGCACGGTGGCTGGTCATTTACTTTTCTGCCTCCTCACTAAACTGCTGGCCTAGTGAGGATAAGGATTGTATCCGTGGTGTTCTGGTAAACTGGTTCTAAAAAAAAAATTCCTGATTTGTAGCATTTGCCCATTTCCATGGTATACATATTCTCACCATGGCCAATTTCAAGCTACTAATATGAAGTCACTGAACACAGAACTGGGAAGAAATGCACACAACTGGCTTTTGTGGGCTGATGTGAGCCAACTCAGCACATGTTGGAAGGTATCCTAATCCTTGAATCCTCTAGCACAGAGTGTGACTTTTAATAGGTCTTCAATACCTGGTTGATGAATGAGTGAATGGCATAGGAGTGTAAGGGAGAAAGCTTAAAATTACAAGTGTGTGGCACTCAAATAAGGAAATCAGAATAAAAATACCGTGTGGGCGTGCATGATGGTGGGTACCATTAACTCTTGATCCTCATTCCCGAAATTAAACCTTCAAATTTGTTCTGTTCCAGATGCAGATTGAGTTCATAAATCAAGGAAGCATGAATTTCAGATTCATCCCTGTGCTCTTCCCAAATGCTAAGAAGGTAAACAAACAGAAAACCTTATAACTCAAGCTTTTGGTTTGCTTACCATCTGGGATTCTAAGTGGAAAGGCTTGTCAACTCTTTATCAACCCTTCAAGAAGATAACTGTTACCAGAAAGATCAACGAGTTGTACCACTCAGTTGAGCAGCACCATCAGGAAGGTTTCACAGCGATATCTGAGAGACCATCGTGGTCCTAATTGTTCAAATAGCCATTACACACAAAGAAGTAGTTTGTGTGTTAACTCAGAGAAAAAGAGACTGTTCATCTGATACTTCTTATCTCTTGTACATAAAAGTCAAGATGTGTAGGGTTTTTACTGGCTGTTCCACGGAAGTATTTTGTTGCACAGTTCAGCTCTCAAAGCTGTAGAATACAGGAATTAAATCTACACAGTCACCAGAGTGAACCTTGCTGGGGTTCATACGAGGGGTTTTGCACCAGAGGGCATGCCAGCAGGTTTGGGGAATGGGGGCAAAAGCATCTGAGGCCACATGCCAGGCTTTGCGAAGGGAAGGCAGTGGTGTAGCAAATGTCTTGAGAGTCAGACCACAGCCCCATGAGCTCAGGCTTCACCCTGGAGGAGCCCTAGATGTCAGGACTGCATTGAGACTTCCGCCCTGAATGAGGGAGTCCCATTTATGTGAATGAGACATGCAGGCTTGTATAGTTCACAACCTGCACAACAGTATGCCTTTGCATCACTGGAAGATCTCCTTACTGGTCTCCCCGTCTCATCTTTACCTTGTACTAGCATCCTCTTCTCTACCGTCAAAGAGGAAATCAAAAATGTAGATCTGATCTATCTCTCTCCAGCTTAGACATTTTTTGGTGGTTTCCCACTGACTACAAGATTATATCCACCTTTCTTAGAATGACGTATGAGGCTCCTTAGAAGAGAATTCTGCCTACTTGGTCTGCCTTCCCTCTTATCACCCTGTGCACAGACGACTCTACCATCTCATCATACTGGACTATTTCGGCATGCCCTCAGACACACCATGTTCTTTCATGTTTCTGTGCCTTTGCACTTTCTATTCCCTCTACTTGCAATGCCCTTCCCTGACTTGTCTGTCTCGTGAACTCTTGCTTATTCTTCTATCACCCAATCTCTCTGGCCTCTCCGGACCTCTCTTCCCCCATGCCGAGGTATTGAATTGTCCCTCTCTTGGGAGCTCTTAATTATAGTACCTTGAGTCAGTGGTATGTGGTTGGGGTGGGGGTGCTGGGAGTAATTGTTTAGAATTCCTGCATTATGGTGATAGAAAAAGCAGACCAATTTTTCATTGGTTTTATTGTTTTTAAAACTTCTTCAGGCAATCCCCTTGTTGCCTGTGCTCGGGCAGACTGTTCCCACTGCCTGCCCCCTTGGGACACCATTGCCTAGAAAGTAATTTCTTTACATTTTGACTCCATGATAAGACTGTGAGCTCAAGGCGGTACCTGTGTCGTTTTCATTTGGGTATCATCAGTACCCAGCAGGATGCCTGACATATAGCAGGTGCTACTTCTCAGCTCATCCTGCAGTCCCCAAAGGAGTCCTGTGTCCTCAGAGTAAACCTACCAGGCCCTATCTGACACAGCCCCCTCTACCTTCAGACCTCCTCACTCTTCTCTAGCCACACTGGCCTTGTT
Source organism: Equus quagga (assembly GCF_021613505.1). Classification (NCBI taxonomy): domain Eukaryota; kingdom Metazoa; phylum Chordata; class Mammalia; order Perissodactyla; family Equidae; genus Equus; species Equus quagga. Next base: position 22,868,568 of record NC_060277.1, read on the forward strand.
GCTCCTTGAACAGACCAGGAATGCTCCCACCACAGGGCCTTTGCCCTGGCTCTTCTATCTGCCTGGACCCACATGTCCCTGAAGCCCGCTCTCTCTGCTCTTTCAGGTCTTTGCCCATTTCGTTAGTGAGCCTTTTCCTAAGTACCCTATTTAGAACTGCAAACCTTTCTTCCCTGCCCTGGCACTCCCTAGCCCCTTTCTCTGTTTTATTTTTCTCCACAGCACGTATCACCATCGAACACAGTATACATTTTACTTCTTCATTATGCCTTTCCCCAACAGAATGTCCACTCCCTGAGGGCAGTCTGAAACTGCACCCCCACGATCCCAGGCTTACGGTTTCTGCTTGTGCCTGATAACTGAGATCTGGGGGGCTCCTTCTACTGCAGGCCAGCCCCGTGGCTGGAATGAAAGGATGATGAATTAGATTAAGCCCATAGCCTCGGCATACTTCTTGTGAAGCCACAGGGGAATTCACATCTCTCTGCGTGACCTCTGTCCTACCCCTTTTATGTGAGGGTGGTGAAAAGCACGTTGAAATGCAAAGGGCAGGTAGCCTGGGAGACTGACAGAAAATGCTGTGCACATGTGGTTTCCATGATGAGATACGCAGCTTGCACCCGAAGCCAAGAGCATTTCACGTGCTCACTCTTCCAAAAGCAAAATAGACAACTCCCAGGATAGGGAGAGCCGGAGATGTTTGGGAACTGAGCCTGGGATCTGGAATCCAGATTTTTCTCCAATGGCCTTTGCTCCTGTCATTCTCTCTCCCACAGGAACATGTGCCCACCTGGCTTCAGAACACTCACGTCTACAGCTGGCCCAGGAATAAAAAGAACATCCTGCTGCGGCTGCTCAGAGAGGAAGAGTATGTGGCTCCTCCCCGGGGGCCTCTGCCCACCCTTCAAGTGGTACCCTTGTGACACCTTCCATCCCCAGATCACCGGGCCACGCCACATCTGGGGCCCTGTTCTGACAAGCACGCCTCTAGCTGAGGCTGTTTGTTTTCAGTCCCTCTCAGAGGGGCCCTCCTATCCCAGAAAACCTGTTCTGCAGAGCACTCTCCCTCCTGGGACCTCACTGACCCTGTCTTTGAAACGGAGGCCGTGGCTGCTCTGCATTCCCTGCTTCTGAAACTCACTGCATGTTCCTCCTAGCAGTCCGACGTGTCCATTCGGGGCCTCTCGGTGCTTAGCAAGTAGATAATATAAGTGATGTTGCAATAAATGTAAATGACCCCACTCTCCCATTGCTTAAGGCTACTTTTGTGAGTTAGCCAGATGCTTGTGTGTCCTCAGACCAAACTGATTCATGTACAAATAATAAAATGTTTACTCTTTTGTAAGATTGCGTTTCACTTATCTCAAGGGAGATGGATACGTACTAATTCATAATGATATGGGCGGTTCTTCCAGGGACTTTAATAAACCTGCTTAGATATAATATTAGATAAATGTAACAGACTACTCTGTATTAAAGGATTAAAGCCAGATAGTTAAACAGTCCCTTTTAACATAATCTTGAAAGCTTTATTCTTGCAGTAGAAATTTTTAAAAAAACAACTTTGTATGGCACACAACCATGATTCAAAAAGATTCTAAATAGGGTCTGACTATATATGTAAAAATATTTGTGTTTCGTATGAAATGACAGGGAATACATAAGGCAGGCTAGAACTGTGGTTTGAGAGACCTGTGTGCTACTCTTGGTTCTACCACTAACTCGCTGTGTGGCTCAAGCAAGTCCTGTCACTGTTCTGAAATTCTGGGGACTCGTTTATAAAATGACATGGACAGAAAGTATCTCGGATGATCCTCAAAGGTTTAAGGTCTAGGACCTAAACTGTAAATACTCTTTTAAGGAATGACTGAGTTTTCATAATTATGTCTCCCAGGGGATAAAACTACATTTTTCTTAACAGAGACATTTTCTTCTTCTTTTTTAATATCTTCATCCTTACATTAATAATTTTAGAAATATATCTTGCTGGTCTGATCTCAAGAAAAAAGGAATACACAAACATACCCATATATTTCACGGCCCGAGAGAGTAAGCCAATATGAAGACTTCTGGGGAGTGAGAGCTCCCGCTATCTTTTATCTGTCTACTTAACCTCTTAAACAAGGCTCAGTTGTGCTATGAGTTGGTTCAACCCTTGCACGTCACCATAGGGAAAAGACAAATACTTATCAACTCTAAAGAAGAAACCTTACTAATGAATTGCAAAGAACGTTAGTTTTGTTTACATTATAACCTAGATATCTACTGGGTAAGGTGGATGTCTTTGTTTTAAAGAAAAAAAAAGAAAAGAAAAGCTAGTATACCTTAAGTACTCATTTATAAGACTCTATCTCAAGTATCTTTAGCTCTGGAACATTTGAGACCTGGTAGTTTTTCTTGTCTGATTAACTTGAAATGCCTGAAAAATAGCCCAAACGCAAACTTCAACTCTTCTTCCTCTTTTTTTACTATGTTTTTTAGAGGTGACACTATCATTAAGGATTCACACAACTGTAAATAAAATAACATCAGCAATTACTGCTCTGAAATGTTTCTGGTTTGCAAAGGTTTAACAACGGGATGTTATGACCCCTTCTACCTTCAGAGACCTGTCCTGAGCTCTCAGTGACTCTTCCTACCCCAGGCGGCCGACAAGGGAAGGTCCCTGGTGTTCCGCAAAGAGTCAGCAAAGTGTTACAGCTGGTAGCACTGGTAGCAACATAAAAACCAAAAAGTACACAGACACCACAAACACACACACACACACACGCACACACGACACCTGGCCAAGCGATGAAAGTCTGACCCCTGAAAATTCTATGAAATCTGATGACCACGAACATCAAAGGAATTTTAACAACTATTTTAGAGCACTGACACTGAGATTAACACCCGGTTTATTTAGATGTTATCCTGGTCCTCATGCACTCATCTGCAGATATTTTGGGGGTGGAAGTGGGGTAGGGCTGACTCAGAAAAACCTCTGAGCCTCAGGCTTTATTCAGACCTAAAGTGACATTAGGAATGAGGTGTGCAGAAGGCAAGGTGAGATTCTTGTCTAATATTTAGTGACTAACTGAAACTTAAAAATGTAATTTTTAATTTCAGCGACTGGTTTCAAAATATCTGCCTGTTTAGGGGGCCATCCCAGTGGAGTAGTGGTTAAATTTGCATGCTCCACTTCAGTGGCTCAGGTTCGCTGTTTCGGATCCTGGGTGTGGACCTGCACACCGTTCATCAAGCCATGCTGTGGTGGCATCCCACACAGAAGAACTAGAATGGCCTACAACTAGGATTTACAACTAAATACTGAGGCTTTGGGGAGAAAAAAAGAAAAAGAGAAAGATTGGCAACAGATGTTAGTTCAGGGCCAATCTTCCTCACTAAAAAAAAAAAAAAGAAAAAAAATCCACCTGTTTAACTTCTATATTATTCAAAGACATCTCAGCTCATGGCTACAATGAAAGTATTAGACTAGCTATTTCTCAGCTCAGTGCTCAGAAAAATTATTGTTGATCCCCTTTTCTTTTTTCCTCTTAAATAAAACACCTATTTAAAGATGGAGTTTTTCTCAGAGTCATTTCAGCAAGGGGAGGCAAGGTCTCCATTTTGAACATTCCGGACCTTGTTTCATGATGTTTTGCCAAGAGCATTTTTCTTAACCTCAGCCACTTCATCAACCACCTCAACCACTTTGCCAAACACCCCATTGTCACCATCACCTTTGCCAAATGGATTGCAAAGTCCTATGATCATTGGGAAATGATCCAGAAAGAGTCTCTCAAAACACAGGATCTTTCTGTTTCTTCTTAATGAACCAAAAAGAATCAGGAGACCCACCTCCTAGTGACAAATGAAAAGGGAAGGAAGGTTCGACTGTGGGAAAATACCACAAAGAAGAAATGCCTCTCACCCTGAAGAATTATGCACTATTTTTCAAGACAAATGGCGCTATATGAGCCCACCAACCAAATAAACAACAAAAACCAGAAAGGAAGAAAGAAAGCACTGGAATCAATTTAATTCTCGTCTCATTTATTTCTGTCATGGAATTTGCAGTCTGGAAAGGACCCCAGAAATCATGCCCCTCTGCAGTTTTGTTTTATGCACGAGAAAAGTGGGGCCCATGGAAACCATGGTTTGTCGACGTTCACCCCAGGACTAGAACCCAGGTATCCTGGTTTCCAGTCTGCAGGCATTTATTTGGTGAACCTAGAAAGCTTCCTGGCTTTTGATGGTAGATTTGTTCAGCAAATGACCCAGCATCTCCCGGAGGTAAACTGAGCCTCATGAAAGTAGGAGGCCCTCAGGAAGATGCACCCCTGTCCTCTGGTGGCTGGAGGATTAAATGATCATGTTGCAACTTGTTCTGTGGGAAATCCTCTGGGGAATTAATTATTACTGTGATTATATGAAGTGTGACTCTCCTGAAGTAGTTTGGCATATTTATTTTATACCAGTATTATATGAAACCAAGGCACATTTTAAAAGATCTTGACACCCACCTGAAGCTTACAGGCAAAACCTGCTACTAGATCAATTTCTTTTATTTTGGTTTGACCAATCTCCAAAACAAACAACAGTGAAACAGGATTTTATTTTTAAATACTGTGGTATTCATTTTTCCCTCAGACTTCTGATTCTACAAGAGTGGCACTCGTTAGAATGATACACGGCTGTTTGAAATATCTGCATTACCTTTCGGACGGAGAAATGGGTCATGCTAACTCTCCTTCCAGTGGGGGAAGGCTGCAGGAAGGGCTCCCTTTATCAGGAGGCACATCGACAATGCAAGGAGCCTAGCTCAATCAATCTAGCTGGCATTCTGGGAGGCCTTGTGCCCAGGCAGGATAGCATAGTAACTTCATACTGACTTGTTCCATTTTCTATTGGAAAAAGCTTTCAGATAGAATCACAGCATACTCGGTGGGAGGTAGGAGGCTTTTGCAGACCCTAGGCAGTCACGTACTGCCGAGCCCCCACCCTCACCCCTACCCCCGTGTGCCACAGTCCCTCTATCTGTGACCGTGCATTTGCTCCCAAATCCTTAACCTCAAGCCAAGCAGGTGGGACCTGTAAGAGGAACGCTCAGGGTAGTTCAGCTCTCTGCTTCTCAAGGAGCATATGAGTATGGGTCTAGGTCACACTTCCCTGGCTGTTTAGGAAGTGATATTTGAGCCTTTGCTAAACAATAAATGTCTTGGACCCAAGTGTACCTGGGCAAAGGTGACCATGTTCTGGGCCTCCCTGCTCTTTTCTAGAAACCCTTGTCTGGAAGGAGTGAGTAATTGCAGCCCCCAGATCTCCTAGGACTTGTAAACTAAAACCATGAGGGGACACACTTCTTGTCCCTTGCCTGACCTCCCTTTGCTCCCTTCACCAGGAAGGCGCTGATGGTAGACGGCAGCTGGGGAGAGCGGGGAGAGAGAGCGCACGAGAGAACTCATGCCTGATGGATCCCATTAGGCTTAGTGTGCAAAGCAAGTTGAGATGAAGTAGCTGCTCTGGTATGCGTCCAAAACTGCTGTTCTATTTTTAGTCTCCCCCGCGTGCTTCTTAGCCCCGCGTGTACGCCTGGGCACCTGGATCGGCAGCAAAACATGGAACTGAGCCACTCATTTGTAAAACTGGAAGGAAGGAGGCCATTGATGCCCGGCTTGTTTATCGCTGACAGGGAAGGCGGACCTGGAATGTTAATGAGGACGGCTCTCTGAAGCATGCCTTCATGGTTAGCTAGGAGTTCAAAGGAGGAGGCAGCCTCGTCCTGTGCCGAACAAATGTGAACCGTTGATAGAGGGAAGGAGAAATCAATTATGCTGTTGCAGGCTTCCATGTCATTGTGTTGGAGTTGTTAGAAAAGGTAGGACAAGGACCAGATCTCAGAAGGAAACAAAGCCACATGGCCTTGAAGTATAACGAGTTTGCCATGGCAACTGATGGAAACGAGCCTCCCGGGCACTGAGCAGGTGTGTTATCTTACAGAATAAACATACTTCTCTCACTCCCTGGTTTTTATAATAAAACCTGTGTTTGGATTACTTTCCCCTCCTCTTTGTTACCCGGAGAAGTTGGCTGTTGCTCAATGAGCCCAAGGCTCTAGTGAGGGAAATGTAATCAGTGTTATCAAAAGGGCTGCTTTGGAAAAGCTGGCACTCGGCTTGGCTGCCAGCCTCGTCAGTGGGCAGCAGCTGGGCTGCAGGTAGCTGTCTAGCCTTTGCCACCTTCCAGGCGATGCCCTCCATAGAAAGCCACTTGTTCACGCATTCATTGAGGCATAACAGGGAGGCCGGGCTCTCAGGCTGGTGAGGGTCAAAAGCTGCCTTCTGCCGAGAGGAGGAGAAATGTGTTCAGGTGAGGCTGGGAGCTGACCAATTTTCAGCCTCCTGTGTTATCTGGGATGTGGGCCAAGGGTTCCTTCAGTTCAGGGATTAACTGATTCCATCTTCCAATCTGTTGTTATCTACAGAGTTCAGTTACTCAGAAATGTGCAGAGAGCTGCTATTTCCCTGAGCCTTAAATCCCTCTCAAATGGGTTCTGGGGTGGTAGATTCCCACGTCTGAAATGTACACAAAATGTGGAGGTTTTATAAACCCCCCCCCAAGTTAAAAGGAAAAGTCTACTTTTTATTGTTATGAGGCCAAAAATAATGATAAAGCAAGATAGTCAAATTTTTATTGTTTTTAATTTGTGACTAAAAGAAAACTTCTGGGCCAGCTCCGTGGCCGAGTGGTTAAGTTCACGCACTCCGCTGCGGTGACCCAGGGTTCCAATCCTGGGCGCGGACATGGCACCGCTCGTCAGGCCATGTTGAGGCGGTGTCCCACATCCCACAACTGGAAGGACCTGCAACTAAGGTATACAACTGTGTACCGGGGGGATGGGGGGGGGGGGGGGGGGGGATAAAGCAGGAAAAAAAAAAAAGATTGGCAACAGTTGTTAGCCCAGGTGCCAATCTTTAAAAAAATAAAATAATAAAATAAAAGAAAACTTCTTCCACTCTAGCTTCAAATTGATTTTCAAAACAAGATGCTCATTCACAACGGGCTCCCAGAACACAGACAATTCTAAACTGGGCTGTGGCAAAACCAGTGAACTGAGGAGAACTTGTACATCCAGGGCCAGCCGGCTCCGTGAAGAGCTGTCAAGCTGTGGCTGATGTTGCACAGCATAGCCCCTCCCCACTTCTGTGTGTGCTCCTTCTTTCCTCCCAGACGCCTAGGACCTCCTCTCTTGCCCCTCTCCTCCAGCCCTATCCTCCCAGTCCATGCCCTGGCTGCCCCTTCACACATCACCTTACCTTTGACCCTAATAGGAAAAAAAAAAAAAAAACGGCTGACTGAGGACCAATTTAAACTCTGGTGTCAGTGGAGGAAAGAGTTTCATACACCAACCCTCCCAGGCAAAATGGTATCACAAAGTTCAGGCACTAAACCACGTTGTGAGGGGAGCTTAAGGAGGCCGTTCCAAAGTGGGCAGGCAGGGCCTTTCCACATTCATGGTTTTCAAATTCAGTGCTCTGAACTAGGTCTTTGGATCCCATGAAGCAGAAGTTCCTGACACCCTAGTGTGAGCACGGGAGGTCTGCTTCCATCATGTACCATTTCAATCGAAAGTGTCATTCAAAAGCTAATCCCAGGAAGGTCACAGAGAAGGAATTAAGCAGCAGATAATAGATCAGCAACAAATCTCCAACTACTTATTAAATGCCTACTATGTGCATGGTACTATGCTTCGCATGAAGATGAGTGACACGTGCTCTTGCCCTGCAAGTATTTAAAATCTAGCTGGGAAGATAGGACATAACATGAAAAGCTCACACCCAAGGCAGTGTACAGTAAATGCTAAGCAGGTGGGCCAGCTGCTCCCTTTCCCTGACCTTCACTATGACCCAGGACTGGGCACACACTTATGCAGTTTCAAGGTCAGATCTTCAAAGAAGCAGATGACTGGAGATTTTTCCTAATAAATAGAAGAGCTGCTCACTCCTTCTCCCCCCATACAGCTTTTAGATTATAATATTCAGAATCCCTATAAATCACCATGTAAATGAGGTCCGAGATTAGGAGACAGAATGTAAGAAATGGGAAAGGATGAAAAAGCACCACAGAGTGTGCATATTAAACCAATAAATGACAAGGCAGCCCACAGGGCATATACATCAGCCCTCTCTAAAGAGCAGCCAAGGCCCATGCATGCCTCAAAGGGCCTGACAGCACTGCAGAAGTGGGAAGGTGAGGATGCGCTTTTACACGCAACCTTCACATCTGGAAAGGCAGAAACCGGGCGATGGAGGATCGGCTGGGAGAGAGCAAATGGAATTCTGCACTCTCAGTGGGGTGTGGGGGAATGTTTGAAGTTCAGCCTGTCAGCTAAATATACAAATAACTGAGAGAGAAAGCAGAAAATGATAATTTGCTGGAATGGGCAAAGAAACTCTCTCCATGAATGAATGTTGGCACTGTCCGATTTCCTCAAACAAAATCTGTGGCAGAAAACACTGACCAGGCTGAATCTGTGATGTTTTAAACATGTTTCTCACTCTAGCATGGTGTGGCTTTGTAATCAGACAAACCAGAGTTTGAAACCCAGTTCACTTACTGACTAGTTATGTGACCTTAGGCAAGTTACTTAATCTCTCAATCTCAGCCACGAAGTGGGGACAACAGAACCAACTCCCAGGGAGGCTGTCAGGATAAGGTAAGATGGATGACATAAAGCTTCTAGAATAGTGCCTGGCATATAGTAAAGACTCAATAAATCTTCCTTCCTTTCTTGTCCTTTCGTTCTTGCTTTCTAGCTCATAATTAATGATTATTTATGGGGACTTTGAATATTATCTCCAAAAAGTCAAATAGCAAATTCTAACAAAAAATTTTTTCATTTTAAAAGTGAAGCCTTAGGCGAGGTCAACCTATGAAGTTTTTTTTTTTTCTCACTTTTTTTATTAAGGTTATGAAAGTTAACATCCTTGTGAAATTACAGTTGTACATCATTAGTCTTGTTGTAGGTACACCATTTCCCCCCTAGTGCCCTCCCGCCATCCCCCTTTCCCCTGGCAACCACTGATCAGTTCTCTTTGTCCTCAACCTATGAACTTTTAAGCTTAAAACTTCCATCCAGTTTTTCAGAGGAGCTAATCAGCTACTTTGTTTTCTTAGTAAGACCTGGAAGCGGCCATAGCAGACTCACAGAGCAATCACAGCCATCTGGAGACAGCCTCCTCTCCTCCGACGTCTTGCTAAGGAGCAAGACTCCCAGCAGCAGTGGTTGGAATGATTAAAGGTCCAACATACCAAACTTGGCAGTGATGTTAGACTTTAAAGGAAACTAACTTTAGAGATTCACAATGGGGCCTCGAAAATAGGATAACGGATTTGAAAGTATTTTGAAAAGTAATTTGAAAGGCAGTATTGTGTTCATATTATACCTATTATTAAAAAGGAAATGTTGAATTCAGGCTGGGAAAACTGCTATGCTCTCCTCTGGGTCTGCTTTTCCAAGAAACAAGTTATCATTGTCTTCTCCAACACAGCCCACTCTGAACTATCTCCCCAGCGAAGAAAAGGGGGGAGGGCTGCTTAAGCAAACGTTTAAACAGAAAGAGAGTTACCACATTGGTTAGCGTTTCTCAAACCTCTTTTTTTTTTTAAAGGAAAAAAGTTCTCTTGAAACTGCCCCCCTGTTGACTCAAATAATTTTCATCATATTGTTCCTTAAATATGCACCAATATACAATTAGGTATAAATGCTTTTACTCGTAGCTCATTAAAAACTATAAGAATACAAAGTGAAAAAGTTCTAGAGATCTGTTGCACAACAATGTGAATATACTCAATGCTACCAAACTGTACACTTAAAAATGGTTAAGATGGTAAATTTTATATGTGTTTCTTACCACAATTAAAAAAATCTATAAGAACAAATCAAATAAAAACAAAATCACCAGATAAATTCAAATAAAAAACATTAATTTGGTGTAAAGGTGGTAATATTTTGCTGACATTAAACAGCCAATGTTGATTTAATTACAATTTATACACATAATTATAAAAGTATAATAAGAAATTTTACCCATTTTATGTTGCAACTGTTGACTTAAATATTTGATTTTGAGCATGATGGACAGTCATTATCATTATTATAACTTTTCTTCCCATCAGGTCACTCATTTGAAACCATCAGTTGGCTATTTTAATTGGTCCAGCTGACTTAAAAGTGGTGCTTTCCAAAATATGATAATGTTAAATTAAAAAAAAAAACTTCTAATGAAAAGTTCTTCATGGAGAATACTTGGAAGTTGGCATGTGATGTAAACACAGAATCAAACCAATACATCTCCTTATACCCTGAATAAAGTGACTGCTTTGCCTAGCTTCTTTTGAGTTCCACCTGTGCTACCATGAAACCTGTAATGACTCAGTTTTCTTGCCATTTTCCCCTATTTGAACCATTGTGAAGTATAAAACTTCATTTATACTGCTGCCATGATTCATTTGGCCTTCATTTTGCATGAATGCATCATTTGTGTATGAGGTCGGCCCAGTTCTTTTCTCATTAGCCTGTGACAATTAAAGTAGCATGGTTATTTTTATGATGGAAAATAAAAATTAATTTATTAAATAAATTAAAAGACTACACTTAATAATTGCATCTTACGACTGAAAAGGAGCGGTTTTAGCTTTACAACTGGTAAGATAATTCAATATGATTTTTATCAAACAGAAAGCAAGATGGTTTCTGTTATTTTGATGCCAAGAATGCCAATCTAAAGACTATAAACACTGTGATGTACAGCATGGTGACTATGGCTAATAATACTGTGTCGCATATAGGAAAGTTGCTAAAAGAGTAGATCCTAAAAAAATAAGTAAAGACTACCAACACATTAAAAGCTAAATATTGCTGGGGGCCAGTCTGTGGCCGAGTGGTTAAGTTCGTTCGTACCCTCCACTTCAGTGGCCCAGGGTTTCACCATTTCAGATCCCAGGCACGGACCTAGCACGGCTCATCTAGCCATGTTGAGGCGGCGTCCTGCATACCAGAACTAGAAGGACCTATGACTAGAATATACAACTATGTACAGGGGCGGGGGCGCTTTTAAGAGAAGAAGAAGAAAAGATTGGCAACAGATGTTAGCTCAGGGCCAATCTTTAAAAAAATAGAAAAGTTAAATATAGCCATGTTAGCCATCACATGTTGCCAACTCAATTTTAAACACAAAGCATTGACACTCAAAGTATGAGGTTATAAAATGAACACCCCAGGTGAGCCAAGTAAGCTTACATTTTACGTTTTTTTAGATCATCGTTGAAACGAAAACACATTATTACTGACGGACCATCAATAATATACATACAGACTTCTCTAGTTTGAGGAAAAACTGATATTATATACATAGACCCCACAAATCTTTAAAGACTTAGAACACCAGGAAAGAGGAGGGAGGAGGGCATCCATGAGAGGGAGGTCTGGTGCAGGGTGTCGGGACGAGAGGGACATCCCTGCACAGGGTCAGCTTGGCTCAGTGTCAGAACCAAAGAGGTCTGAGAGGACGGCTCAGTGCAGGGTGTTGGATCGCAGGTGGTTTGAGGATGGGTGGCAGGGCAGCCCAGCATGGGGTTTCAGAGCCCATGTGGGAGGAGGGGAGTGTTCTTGCAAAGGGACAGTCTAACGTGCGGTGTTAGAGTCCAGGCCAGCTGAAGAGGGTATCCCTCTAGAGCGGCGGCGTGGTGTGGGGTTTCGGAGCCCAGGCAGGGTGAGGGGGTGTCTCTGTAGGAAGGTGGTCCAGCACAGGTGTTATAGCCAAAGCAGGTGTGCTACCTACAGAACACGGCATCTGAGCTTCCTGATAAACACAGCATGTGACATTCCTGACAAAGACAGACAACTTAATCATGAGAAAACATCCAACAACACAAATTGAGGGACATTCTACAAAATGACTGGCCTATATCTTTTAAAAGTGTCAAGGACATGAAAGTCAGGGAAAGACGGAGGAACTATTCCAGATTGAAGGAGACTAAGGAGACGTGAGGAATCATTGCACCATGTGGTTCTGAACAGCAATCCTTTTGCTAAAGTTATGTTCTTGGGCCATGGAGAAACTTGACTGGAATCTGAGGTTTAGCCCCCAATGTATCAATGTTAATTTCCAAATTTTGCTGAACTAGAGTTATGGAGAAAAATGTCTCTGTCTGAGGAAACGTGCTCTATGATATTCAGGGGTAATGGGCAAATCAGATCGGCAACTTTCTTTCAAATGGTCTGGGGGAGAAAAGGTCTTTGTACTTTCAACTTTTCAGAAAATTTGAGACTGTCTCCAAATTTAAAATTTAATAATACAATGTTAAGTTTTTTTTTTTTTAAAGATTTTATTTTTTCCTTTTTCTCCCCGGAGCCCCCTGGTACATAATTCTACATTCTTCGTTGTGGGTCCTTCTAGTTGTGGCATGTGGGACGCTGCCTCAGCGTGGCTTGATGAGCGGTGCCTTGTCCACACCCAGGACTGGAACCAACGAAACACTGGGCCGCCTGCAGCGGAGAGTGCGAACTTAACCACTCGGCCACAGGGTCAGCCCCCAATGTTAAGTTTTTTAAAAAAAGCATTAAAATTCATGTATAATGTATGACCAACTATATAGAACTATCTTCCAAAAGAGTAAGAGTTTTCATTGAGCAGTTGTTATGTGTCAGATACTGGACTAAGCAGTTTGCATACCTGATCTATTTAAACTTCACTCCAGTCTTACAAAGTGGGTATACTAGTGTCATTCTACAGATAAGGAATCTGAGGCTCAGAGAAGCTAAGTAACTTGTCCAGGTTCTTAATTAACCTATTGTACTGTTCAAGAAAAAGCCTAGAAAAAACGCCCAGAACGTTAATAGCAGTAGTCTCTGAGCAGTGGGACTATGAATGACTTTTCATTTCCCTTTTATAGTTTTCCCTCTTTTCCAAAATAACCACAGTAGCATGTTGCTTTTGCAATTAGAAAAAAAGAGAAAGCTGTCATTTAAAAAATCATTTGTTGTGGAGAACTGTTATAAAAATATGCTGATTATTCAAATCCATATTGAACAACCCAAACTATTAATAGTGATATTATCTCTTAGTAGTGATTTTCATTTTTCAATTTTTGCTTCTCTGTAATTTATTGTTTCTATAATTAATTCTTTCATTCATTCAACAAATACAGAGCATCTGCTATGATTTATTTTTATGAGAAGAAAAAATTTTAAAAGAAAAAATGTACAATGTCAGCCCAAAGTTGTAAATTTTATTCAAAAAAGGAGGAAGGAAAGATATATATGCTCAGAAAAAGACTGGGCACCAAAATGTTACTAGCAATTATGTTTCGGTGGTGAGTTAGTGGAAACGTTATCTTTTCTGAGTACCTTTCTATGCTTTCCCAGTTTTCAACAATATATATTACTTATATATTCTATCCATGGCTGTGTCTCCAGTGCTTAGAAGAGTACCTGGCACATAGTAGGAGTGCAAGAAGATTTCTTGAACAAATGAATGCTTTTGAGTATAAATACCCCCAAAATAGTTCTTAGAAACAGCACGGACCTTCATTTATTCAGTCCGTTATGGTAGGTGGCAAACTTTGCACTCAACCTATGCTACTCTATGCTGGAGAAGACACAGAGAAGGCCCAGGTGTAGCAGGGAGTTCCAGTTGCCATTTACTGGGTGGTAGTGATGGGGAGAGCCATGTTACAGGATGACAGGGTGCGCAGAAATGGGGGACACACTATTCAGAAAAACACCACAGTGTTGTTTTGTCGTCTTTGTTAAGAATTTTACTCAACGTATTTCCAGGAGAATGGGAGGCAACACATCACTATCCCAGTGTCCAATGAGGATAGAGCCCATGTTGTAATAGCTGGGTTTCTTGGTAGCGCTATCTGAGGTTCACAGAGGAATGGCAGGGTGAGATGAGGTTGGGATGACTCAGTCATTTTCTCCTATTTTGCTTGTAATTATGAAGCTCATTTCTCTGGTTTTATAAATTAACTTGGGTCATAAGTCCAAAGAGAGACCAGATATGAGGCCAATGTGGGGACAGAAGTCCCTTTGCTGGTGCATGAATCAGGCTGACTGCCCCAGCATCCATATCTCCACTTGGCTGTCCAACTTTGACTCATTTATGGGGGAAGTTATATGCTATGGTGATATTGCCAAGTTAGAAGAGTCTCAAAAACCACCTGAGGCAGTCCTTATGTGTGTCCAGGCACTACTAGGAGAAACGAACCTTTGAAGTCATCCTCAAATCTCCTCCTTCTCTTACACCAACACATTGGCAAATTCTGTTGGTTCTACCTTCGAACTATATCCAGAATCTGACCACTACCCCGTCTCTTACCTCACCTGGATTACTGAAACAGCCTCTTAACCACTCCCTGCTTCAATCCTTGGCCCCCTGGTGTATTTTCCACACAGCAGCCACAGCAGCTTTTAAAGCCTAACTCAGATTGTGTCTTTACACAAAAATCTACAACGGCCATAGCTCTTACAGTAAGGCCCTACCTTGTGTCCCCAGCTCTTGGTTATCTCTCTGACCTAATTTTCTACAGCTTTCCCCTTGCTCACTCCAGTCTAGCCACCTGGACCTCCTAGTTGTTCCTCAAACACGCCAGGCACACTTTGCCCTTGCTGTATCCCCTGCAGGAAATTGCCCCGCGCCCATCCAAATGGCCCTCTTAGAATCTCTCCTCAAATGTCACCTTATCAGAGAGACCTTTCCTGACCACCTATATCAAGTAGAAACCAGCTATCCAGACATCATCTCCTTTACCTGGCTTTGTTTCTTCATAGCAACTGTCATCATCTGGGACAGTTCTGCCCACCAAGTGTGTCCGATTTTCCCAAACACAGGGTATGATTTCACTTCTTCGCCTTTTGAAGTTGGGTATAGCCACGTGACTTGCTTTGTCTAGTGACATCTGAGTAGAAGTGCCATGTATCACTTTCAGGTGTAAGCTTTAAAAGCCAGTGAGAAATTCACCACTCTATCTTCCCCTCTCTCACAGAGACTAGCCATACTCCAGATGGTGGTTCTCCAGGCAGCCTGGGTCCCAGAGTGAAGCTGCACAGAACAGAGCTCCCAGCTGAGCTGCAAGGAACACTCAGTGTAAGTGAGAAATAAACTGTTAT
The DNA here is from genome assembly GCF_021613505.1 of Equus quagga. Classification (NCBI taxonomy): domain Eukaryota; kingdom Metazoa; phylum Chordata; class Mammalia; order Perissodactyla; family Equidae; genus Equus; species Equus quagga. The sequence goes on from NC_060277.1 coordinate 22,883,725, forward strand.
TTTAAGCCACTGAGATACTGAGTTGTTTACTGCCACAAAATAACTAGCGTATCCTGATTGACACATTCTCTGACACATTACATATTTATTTGTTTACTGTCTCCCCCTGCCCCCTCTCCCAACGTAATCTCTAGGATGGCAGGACTCTCTCTGTTCACTGTTGTATCTCCAGTGCCTGGAACAGTGCCTGGCCCATCACAGGTACTCAATAAATAATTGTTGGCTGACTGAATGAATGATAAATTGATCACACCAATTGAAATAGGAAGATTTAACAATGGCAGGTGAATCTAATCCTAGACTTATCTACAAAAACATTTATTCTACCTGATCTGAATGTCAACAAATGGTTCCGGATTCAAGATCAGAAGTGTGGCTGCTTTTCTCAGCAGACACAGTTTGAAAACACAAATCGCCTATGAGTACGTAACATAGCTGGTCATGAAAGCACATAAAGTAGCTAAAGTTGCAATACAAATGGAGGTCTGGCACACTGCTGAGGGGACTCAGTGACAGCCATAAATAAAAAGCATTAGCAGTGTTTGTGTCGATGCTGAATGCTGATGTGGTTTCCTTTCCCTGTGTGGACATTAGCATTTGTAATGAACTGAGCTTCAGAGGCCCGGGATTTGATCTGCCGTTATCATAAATTGGTGTATGAGCCCCTCTCAGGACTTCTGCAAAAGCAGTGTGTGCTTTTGTGTGCTGCTTTCTTTTCACGTGCTTCCTCCTGGTATGCGTGAATTTGGATGGGGATAATGCATTTCCTGTATCATGTGGCACAGCACAAGGAAACTCATTGTATCCCTTCAGAGGAAGAGTACATCTGTAAGTAGTTTTTAAGAGTGTACTGAAGGATCTTGTTAGGGTGACTTATTCTCCCAGTTCCATTTGGTTGATGAAGTGGATCACGTGACAGACGTGCATAATGAACTGCTTCAGCTGCTGCCAGTGGGAAGCTCAACCTATAAAATGCGAAACCTCATGGCCTCATTGAGGGCATAGCAAGCTGATCACATAAGAGAGAAGCTGCCTCAGTCTGAGTTGTCATTTCTTACTGTCGCATACAATACACCAGTGTTACTAGGCTTTTGCTTTTACTTTCCTCCAAAGTAACTGCCTTTCCAGTTTATTCCTAATTCGAACTGGAAAGGCAGTCATTTCTGCATACAATTCCCTAAAGAGCAAACATTATTAAGATGTGCAAGTAATCCTCCATGAAACGCATTTGCAAGGAGTCTTTATGTTTTATCATTAAAAAAGGAAACACATATTTACATCAGAGAGCAGGGGCTTTTTCCCTCCTCACCATCTCTTTTCCTCCCACCCTTTTTTATATTTCTTTTCTTTCCCTGTTCCACTAGCTTTTTTTTTTCTCTTTATACTCATCGGTAATTCTCTAACAACTGCAATCATAAGGGATATAATTTGTCTCCCATTTTCCACAGGTGGCACAGAACAGTGATATCCAAGCCAAAAAACACAAGTGATGAATCTATTCCAGGAGTGGTCCAATGTGCAGCTCACTCTGGATGCTTCTGGGTCACTAAGGAACACAGAGTGCATGGAGAAATAAAAAGCAATAGTGCAAACGCTAGTCCTAGATACGATGATTGGGGAAATGATGAAAAAGGCTATAAATCAACTCAGTTAACTTCTCCTACAGAGCTAGGCACTGTGCAGGGGGCTGAGGAGACAGAGCACATGGCCTTTGACTTGAAAGAAGTCAGTGAAGAAATGATGGCGTGTGATGACATATCCAAATGCCATAACAGCTGCACAGAGAGTAGGGCTTTAGGTGGTCCCAGAGGGAAGATCTCAGTGAGAACTGAAGTTGTCAGGCAAGGCTTTGGGCTGGAGGCAGGAACTGAGCTGGACCTGGAAGGACAGGTTTTAGATGCTGTCAAAGAGCAAAATACTCTATTAAAGAGGTCAAGAATGCATGACATCTTGATCAAATTCAGCTATTTCGGGCACCTTGCTTCATAGCCCCAGTTTCCCAACTAACCATACACATCAGCTGTACAGGTTATCTAAAGAACTTTAAAAAAATATTCATCAGATGTTAGTATAAGGCGATCAATTCATAATATAAAGTACCAAGGTGTCACAGCTGTACGCTTTCAATTGATTATGAGGACAGCAGAATGGGTTTTCTTGTATACCAATGAGTGCCATGGATTAAAAGTGCTGCTGAATTTAAGGAAAACAGAAAATATAATCTGAAAAACGAGAACTTAATCTTCAGTAGCAAAACAGCTTACAAAACTTCTTTTGGAGACTTTTAATTATGTCAGATTTGGCTTGAGCGAATTTAGTGAATTTTCCTTTGCAGACAGAAAGCTGGCATTGGGATCCTATAGAAAGCCCCTGGCACCCGGTTACCTCCCTCTGACTCTGATGCTGGCCAGGAGCCTCTGGTGAAAATCCCTGGCTCCTTTCTGCAGAGGAATGGCAAGGCTTGGCTGCAACTGTTGGGTTCACACAGAGACAGGGGCGACTTGTTCTTAGGGTCAGCAGGGGTGGAGGTGAGAGGCAGCTCAAGGCCAAGAGTTTGACTTCCTGACCCTTCCAGAAAAGTGTAGCACTCTCTAATTTATTCCTAATTGGAATACGCTGTGGTTTTCCTGGCCACAAGACGTGCCCTTTTAACCATTTCCTCGCAAAAGACCTTTGTTAGATTTTATTTAGTTATTTCCATATCAAAAGAGCTACCACATAAAATTTATTACCAAAAAAGCCTCCTGTTCCTGTTTCACATAACTCAATAATATGGTTTCTGAGGTCTTGAGCCGAGAACTATTGGTCCTTTTGGTTTTGAGGGGTTGAAAGGAAAAATTAAATAGAGTTTATGAAAAATAGAAAGAAAGCCTTTTGGACTGTCTCCCTTTTTCTGAATGAATACTTGAAGGTGAGTATACATGCATATGGTTTGCATGCATATGCGCACGCAAACACACACACATACACACACATTGATACACATCACCTATTTTACTGAAAAATATTATGATAGAAAACATTATTTTTCTTTAAGTCTTGGTTGTAGTCCTTCAATGATGGGCACCTGCGAGGCATATATTTGCAGGTAGCTGAAGGTACAGCTAAGTGGTCTGCGAAAGCTAAAATTAGATTGAGTTGGGAGAGATTTTTCCCTCAGTGTTTTCATTCCCAAACTCTGCTACCCCAATTTCCTGCAGGGAATAAAGTCATAGTAGATACTACTCAAAAGGAATAACTCCCGAGAGACTCTCTCCAGAAAATCAGCATGCAAAAGGCAGTTGGCCCCAGAAGCCAAGGACTCTTGGCTACAGCAGTAGAATGTTAAAGCCACACAACAGTAAAAGGAATCTGGGTTTCCTATATTTTAAATTGTCTATTGTTTCAGCCTTAACTCTAGTGACATCCAGAGAAATGACTTAAAAATTAAATGAATTAAAGATTTTGCTCTTAGAATATTTATAAAAATAAGGTATTTTTGATGTTATTCCTTAAAAGATGATGAAAATTAGGTGATGAAATTTAGATGCCTTCTGAAAATGACGTGGAGTAATTATATTTTTTAAATTGGGCAGCCCTGAAATTGTATGCTATGTAAATCAACTTTCATTATTCTTTAATGATTCTTTGCGATTCTTTTGTCTAGAACTTTGCAAGCTTGACTCGTGTTCACCTTGCCGTGGAACGCTTTAAAGGGCATTTCATCTAATAGCAGAGGAAAATGATAAATTATAGATGCCAAATCATATAGTAGTGATTTAAGTAGCACTAGGGTAAGGTTGTAAGCAATAAAATAAAAATTTTCCCAATCAACCTCTACATTAGGAGCAAAAAAGAAATAGCTGCCTGCATAATTAAAGAGAGACATGTCAACATGCTTGTTAATATGCTAACCTGAGAGCTTTTTAAAAAACTTGAAATCATAAAGCAGAATACTGGGAATATTCATCAGGTTAAGTGAAGAAGTTCTGTATTTATGAATGAGTATGAAGTAATTTTGTTGTAAGTGTGCTCTGGAAAAACAGGTATTGAGAAAAAAAAAAAAAAGAAAGTCTCAATCGCTTAAGCGTTTGGGGAGTCAGGACGATGAGGTGGTTAAGAGTTGGACTGGATCTAAATTTTGGCTGTGTGACTTCAGCCAAAACTTAATCTCTTTGGGCCTCTGTTTCCTCAGATGCAAAATGGGAGATGTAGGTCCTACCTCTTAAGGTTATCGTGAGGATTACAAATAAAGCATTTAAAATAGAACGAAACAGGGTAAGCACTCATAAAAATGAGTTATATAATATTTTATTACTCCTCTGGCCAGACGCCACGGTGGCTTCTCTTCTTACTCTGAGTGAAAATCAAAGTCCTTATCATGTCCTATAAGGCCCCACACAACTGGCCTCTGTTTTCTCTTGGAACTGATCTCTGACTGCTTTCCCTCCCCGTCAGGTCAAATAGTGGCTTCCTGGCTGTTCCTCAGACATGGGAGACACCTTCCTCAGACATGGGAGACACCTTCCTCAGAGACATGAGGCACCTTCTCAGACACAC